>NW_028327174.1:29960396-30263426 GCF_987537825.1 Furipterus horrens
AGCAATGAATCAGCGAAATTATCCTCATATGATACTGGATGAGGTATAAGTTGGAAGACTCCTAGAAAGTGATTTGGCAGCAGTTATTAAAGTTTTAAGACATGCATATCATTTGATATTGTTATATTCTATAATTTTAATTTATATAATGATTCTATTAAAAATATGTATAACATATACAAAGGCATTATTTTTGACAACAAAATTGCAAAATCATAAATGTGTAACTACTTGACATTGTTTCAAAAGCATTAGTATATCCATAAAATAAAATAACAAAATTTAAGATGTTTATGTGAAAAAATGTTGGCTCATTGACAGTCAATATCATATGAAATATACTTTTACTTTGTGGAATTTTAAAACAATGTATAAAAATAAAATAAGAAATAATATCCATGCTAAATATAAATATCTATAAAATCAGTAATATATATTAATTAGGTTAGTAGGTATAAAACTTGAAATGTCCTACTTTTCTCATTAAATAAAAACAATATGTAAAATAAATCATGAAATACTAAGTACTCCACGGCAAAAAAAAAAAAAAAAAATACAAAATTTATTTCACAAGACTGAGCTGTGTGTGTCTCTATGTATCTCAAAGGGGTAATAAATACTAAAGAGGCATAATTTCCCATGTATTATTTCTATCTTTCCCTCCAACTCCATTAGAAATTTAAAACTTTCAAGTTGTACAGTTGATCCTTAAAAGAATCCAATGAAATAATAAAAGAGTACACTAGCAGGAGTAAAAACTCTTACCAAAAGTCAATTTGGATTAGGCACGGAAATGAATGTGATCCTTAGAAACACAACGACTAAAATGCTGCCCATAATTCTGACCCCAGTCAGAACAATGGGTCTGTAAAAACAATGGGTCATATGAAAAGAAAGAAAGAAAGAAAGAAAGAAAGAAAGAAAGAAAGAAAGAAAGAAAGAAAGAAAGAAAGGAAGGAAGGAAGGAAGGAAGGAAGGAAGGAAGGAAGGAAGGAAGGAAGGAAGGAAGGAAGGAAGGAAGGAAGGAAGGAAGAAAGAAAGAAAGAAAGAGAGAGAGGAAGGGGGAGAGAGAGAAAAAAAAGGAAGGAAGGAAGGGAGGAAGAAAGGAAGGAAGGAAGGAAGAGGAAGGGAAGAAATCACTTATTTACATGGTATTAAATATATATCCACTCAAAAACATGCCATTTAAACTAAAGAAACAATTTATTTGTATAAATTTACTTTTTATAATGAAGTGGCATATAACCATATATAATTGGTACAAGAATATCAGAATTTATTTCTCCTTTTACATAAAATGTAACTGAAATAACTTAAAAACTTTTAAGACATTGAAGAAATTAAAATTAACATATTTTGGTATAATTTTGACTTCTACAAATTTTAAACTTTACAGAAAATCATAGCACATGTAACTTTCATGGAACTGATCAAATACATTAAAAAGGGAATTCATACATTATTTTGTTGCATCCTTCTCTAAATTTAGTAATAAAGACAATGTGTAAAAAATAAATATATAAATAAATGGTGTTATCTAAAATGATTTTTTGGGTTTTTAATTTAGTTTTTCTTTTTTAGAGAATATACTAATTCCATGTAGTGTCATGGAAATAGAGAAAACCAGATTTTTTCTTTTACATAGGTTCTTCATGTCTATTGACAAACTGATTTCCTGTGAAGTTGAATCAATGTGTATTTACCAGCAGGGTAAGTAAATGCCAACCTCACTATACTGGTTTGGCACTGAACATTTTCCAATATGATAAGCTAAGTGAATCTTTTAAGTGTTTTTATTTTAACTTGTATGGTTACTAGTAACTTGCATAGATTTTTTTAATCTGTCAATTGCTTATTTGCATTTTCTTCTTTGTTTCCTTGACTCATTAAATGGAGTTACTGCTGTTTCGTACATGTATCAAAGATTGATTTTTCACATAAATATTTCTTTTAAATCTTTATACACTTATATCCACACTAAGTATAAAACAGCATGTTGACAACATTAAGTATTGAAGACATCACATTTATCACCTTAAAGTAAAAGAGTTATGCTCTCTCTAGAAGTGCACAAATTGCATTTATTTCACACTACAAATTAAGTATTTAATTTTTATTACATTCCTGCTCATTTTTAACTGTATTTCTGTTGCAGCTCAGACTTTTATTTATTTTTTTAATACTTATAATGTGTGAGAAAGAGGCTTTCTGATTAGCTCCTGTGCAAAGGCAGATCTACAATAATGTCTTTTATTATATTTTCAATATTTCTAAGAACATAATGAACTTTAAATTATAATAATATTGTACAGCTATATTATGAGATGTTTTTCTGATTTAAGTATATCACATGGTGACTTTCAGTGTGTGAGCACACTTGCTTTCAAGAAGCCAATAATTTCAGGCCTGATTCCATCCTCACAAGTACACAGAGGTAGGAAGAATCAATAAGAGTGTTGTCTAGCCCAGCTTTCTAATGTGTCCTCTTCATCCAAATCCGTACTCCCTGTAAGGATAAACCTCCTCAATGGATTTGAATGGTTATTTCAGAAGAAATTTTATCTTTTTTCTTCAATATTCTTTGTTATGAAAACTCACAGTAAGGAATAATGGTAAAGATTTGGCAACCACCATATCATCTACCATTCAGAAACTTTTTCTTAATTATATATCTTTGGGAAGATTTGTATAGATGACTAATCTAATTTTTGCTATTTATTTTGTAAACATTTATTTCACAGAATGGCATTTTCACCTGATTTCAACTTGTGGGTTAAGCCGTATTTCAGTTTGGTAACCTGATATGAACTTGCCAATATAATTTTCTTAAAATTAATGGAAACAATATTCTAAGCATTAACAATGTCTTTCATTAGAAGAGTAATCTCAGTGCCTAATGACTCCACTCAATTTCTTATTCTTCTGTAAACGTTTCCATCATTCTCTAGCTAAATGGGCTTCTTTTGCTTTTCTAATTCCCTATAGTCCTCGTGCTTAGTTCTTTCCTACATAGCCTTGGCTCATAACACATACAATATTTCTAGTTCAACATGCTGTTTTATACTTATTGTGGATATAAACATATAAATATTTTAATAGATGTTTACTCAAAAAGTGTCCTGGCTGGTTTGGCTCAGTGGATTGAGCGTCGGCCTGCGAGCTAAGTGTCACTGGTTCGATCTTCCAGTCAGGGCACATCAGAGAAGGAAAACTCTGACTCCAAAAAACCTCCGCTGCCTTGCGGCATACCTCTTCAGGGGAAAGGCTAAGGGAGTAAACCCCGACAGAAAATCCGGAGCCGGAGTCCCTAAGGCGGTTTGACGTTGTAGTCAACATCGACAACTCCTGCGGCGCACCTGAAGCCAAGCTGTATTGACTCCGTCTTTCCCTTGGATCCTTCAGCTGCGAAGAGAGGGGGGGTCTGCTGCATGGGCAACAGCAGACCCTCCATATCACCCTGCCCAGGCTCTGTAGCTTCAGCTTCACTGGGGAGGACACTCCAGCGTCATCGCAAGATGTCGATTCAACACGGGAGGAGACAGATACCGTGTCACTCCCGAGTCAGACTGCACAGCCATTCTCGGCGGTGCAGATAGACTCTTAAGAAGCTACACCATTGTCTCTCGAGACGCACGGCTGCCGACGACGACTCAAAAAGTAAATCTTTGATACACGTATTTTTGTCCATAATAGTATTTTGCAGTCCGTAATGGTGGAAGATATTAACATAGTCTAGGAACATAAGAAGTACTGAAAAACATTCATTGAAGGGGATAAAATTTCAGAATTATTTAAGTAGACAGTAATACCTTGTATTATATAGATACAGAAAATTTAAGTTGTCCCTAATAACCTAGTCCTGTGGTAGGAAATGCCTATCTTGTAGAACAGTGCTTGATATTAAAATGCCCCACTCTTTTCTTCGCATTTGTTGGTGTTATTTTGGGGGCATTTTCAATGTGGATTGTACCTTCTTGAATAATTGAGTGAATCTTTGTAAAGAGATAGATAAATTAACACTGTATTCATAGAAGCATTAGAAGTTACCATGAAAATACAGGCTGTGGCAAATGTAGGTTTACAGTTCCGCATATGCAAACACAGAGTTTATTCTTGTATTATTACTGTTCACTTATTGTGTTATTTCCATATGAGACATCTCAGAATGTAAATGTAACATTCTTCAAATTTAATGCTTAATTGCCTCATTTTTTTTAACTTACCTGGAAGTAACTTTTTCAAAGATATTGAGTTTCTTTTATTTTAAAAGCAAATTTAAAAGCAACTTCCTGCTATAAATTTGGTCTCATATAGGTTTTCCTATTGTAAAGATAATTCATTGAGTAGTTAAAAGATTACATTTTACATTCTATATTAATGCATTTTCTGTTTCTCATGAGTTTGGTAACATGAACAAAACTACCATGAAATCTGAACACTACCAAGCAAAGCAATAAAACTGCAATAGTTAATACTTAAAAATTATGAGTAGATGCTGAAATAGAACATATTTTGTGTAGTGTCACCTAAAAGTAAAACAAAAGACAAACAAGACATAGGTCTCTCTCACATTTGGTGATTTTCAACAACATCTGAGATAAAGCATGACTGTTGCCACATCCAGTGGCTTTGTAACTTTTATAACAACAATGACATTTCTGTTTACTGAAATAGCCACTTAAGACATGAAAACTAAGATAATTAATAATGCTTATTGATACTTTCCACTTCTTAAATAAGAGTAATTCCTGCATGCTCTGTATTTTATCTAAATTTTACTTTTCGTCTGTGTGTTTATCTTCCCTCAGGTCATAATAATTTGACGGCCAGATGTGCATATGTGTGTTACAGAAAGAGAAAATTTGTAAGTGTGATTTATTTTTTAAAACTCTTCCCAGTAAAATCAGTAAGATTTTTCTTTTTTTTTCTCCCCACATTTGACAGATATAAACATGAAGATAAGGATCATGACAGGCTGTTGAATAGTTTATCTATTTGTAGTTTAGCTTCAAATGTATGACTCTAAAATCCAGAATAGATACATCACTTGGTGTAGTTCAGATAATTGATTCATAAGTCAGCTACATCAGGCAGGTTTTGATGGTATCTTTATAAATAGGCTGGAGCTTTCAAATGCCTGATGGTATCTCTCATGCTGACATGAAAGGCATTTAGAGGTTGGAATATGCTACCAGTACAGCTCCTATTCTAGATACAGTTCATGAGGCCTATTAGCTTCCTACAGTACAAGTAACAAAATATCACTGAAATGTAATATAGTGAATGATTACACAAGAAACACTTTTACAATTGTGTTTTAAAGAAGCAAAGCAAGATCATGGCTTTTATGTTAGATATTTACAAATGAAAACACAAGCAATTTTAATATGTTTAAGACAAAAATAAAAATAATAATAAAATAAAGGGATTGAAAAGTCCAGAGACATATCCACAAGTGCACACTTCTAAAATGGGGTCCCATCCATTTGTGAGTTAGTGTGAACTCCGCCTTTGCAATATACATCCACTCAACCTGTCTTAATAGCTGCACATACATGCACAGACATCTTTTATCTTAAAATGGGGTAAACAATTAGGAATTTGTATAGTGAGATATTAATCAAACTATTAACATACAAGGTTCTGGGCTAGAAGTAAGATATTAAACAACTTTATTTGATAATTCTAAGCAAGTCCCCTGTACACTGTGAATTTCTTTGCATTTTCTACAACTACTAAAGCCACACATTCTACACCCCACATTATGCCATCAATTCCTGGCTGACTGCTGTCCTGTCCTGTCAGGTCAGTTCTCACTAAAGGAAGAGGCTTTTGTTTACTAAGCTTGAAATGTAAATATGTCTCTCCAGGTGTGATTTCCCCCACTCCACTCTATATCACAAAAATATGCACCCAACCCCTATAATCTTAGAAGATATCTATATATACATTAGAAGCAAATCAGAATATGGCACCCCAAAATATGCCACTTTGGCATATTCATTATTTTGAATTCAAGGCACTTTAGGAACAGCAGGTGAAAGGACACTCAGACTCTTTTTTCTTCCAAAAATATTTCTCAGCAAATATTATTACAAGCCCACAACAAGAAACACACTGGGGAAAAACCCTTCAAGTGTACTGAGTGTGGAAAGTGTCATTTCCACAAGGAGAACTTTGTGGAACGTGAAGCCCTGAGCTCTAGGAAGCACTGGGAAAAGGTCTGCACACCCTCCAAGCACCAGCAGACCTTCCACCGCAGGATGAGGCTGCAGGTGCACGTGGTGTCTGTCCCACAGACGGGAGCTACCCTACCGGTGTTCTTCCTGCTCCCGGTAGCTCATTAAAAAGAAGGACGTTGGGAGTCACAGAATGAAGTTGCACAGACTCCTCCGCCCCACCCCGCCATGCCCCATGCCTGTCTCACCTGTGTCAAGTGCTTCCGTCCAGAATAAAACTGCAACTGCTCAAGGCTTTCAAGTACTGCCGGAAGAAGCTGTTTGTGTGTGCAGAGTACGGGCACCGGGCCTCGAGTCAAAATGACCTTCAGAGGACTCCCAAGGCCAAGCACAGGAACAAGAGGCCATAAGTCGGTGAGTCACACCTTTACACAAAAGGCCAATCTCAGCACGCACCTGGGCATGCACACGGTTGAAGAGCCCTACAAGTGTGTCAAGTGTGTCACCTCTGGGGCAAGACCCCGCACCCCACCAGGCGAGCTGTGCCCACTGCTGCCAGATCCGTGGGGAAGCCTTCACAGCGATGGAACAGCCATCTGTGCACAGCAGACACTGCAGAGGCTGAGAAAGTTTGAGTGCACTGAGGGCAGCTACAAGTTCACCCAGCAGGCCCATCTGAGGAGGTATGAGGAGATCCACGACCTTGTGGACAACTACAACATATTGCCACGCAAGCTTTGGAACCGGGTCAGTGAACCGGGTCAGTGAGGACGTGAAGGTGGTCATGGTGGTGGCTCTCCAGAGGCCTGCCGGGCTAGAGGTGGGCTGGGCCAAGGTCATCATGAAGTCTCAGGCATAGGACAGCCCAGCCTCAAATTCCCTGGCCAGAGACAGATTGCACAGGAAGCTTCCCGAGTCCAGGCATCCGGCAGCCCTTGCTGGTGTCACAGCTGCCAAACCTGAGCCCCGTGACAGGTAGACCTTCGCCCACCACAGCCCACTTGGTCCCAGGCTCCAATAAGTAGAATGTTTTTTGAATGCTTCTTCCTTGACCTCCTTCATGTACTTTACTCGAAAGATCTTTTCAGAAAGTCCATACCTAACTCCATTTAAAATAGCCACACTTCTTTGTCCCAAGCCTGGGACATGCCCTTATTTCTTAATTGATTACCAGTAATCTTTCTCTGCTGCCTTTATGCACTCAACCTTACCTAAAGTCCTGTAACATTATCTTTTTTTTTATCGCTGTCTCCACAAAAATTAAAGTTTTATGGAACTGTGGAGTTTTATAAGTATTGTTTCCTGCTCTAGCCCCAAAGCTTAGTCCAAAGCCTACCTCATAAGAGATTATTGATAAACATTGCTTGTTGTATTTGCTTATTATAAAAGTATGTGTTTTATGTTTGTAAGAGCAAAGATTAGAATTACTAGTAATAACACTTTGGGAGTGGTAATTTGAGAATGGTATAAGAGAACTATCAGCATTTTTGTTCTTGATAGTTTTATATTATTTTAAAAGATTTTTTACTTATTAATAACAACTACTTCTATGATAAAAGAATATGGTGATAAAAATATTTTTAAAATAATAGCACAGTGCCTGCCATGTAATATAAATTCAAATATTTTATTCAATAAATATATTATGGGCTTCAACTATGGTAAGGCCCTGGGGCAATTTTAGAGAACAAGAATCACAAGGACTTCCCTTCCTTTGAGATTAAAGTAATGTAATATGGGTGTATTCATTCCATAAAGACTGCAAGTTCATTCTATTGTATATAATAATTTCATGTTCTTTCTATTGTTTATCAAGTTACATTTATGTTTATGAATGACTGGCAAGCTGATTTCCAGATTGCTTGTAAGGGAACACCAAGGAGATTTCCAGGATGATGGAAATGTTTTATGTCATGATTTGACAGTACTTGCACAGGTGAATACATTTTTTAATATTCATTGAACTATGTACTCAAAATATGTATATTTTATGTTATGTAAATTACAATGATCAAAAATGGAAAAAGATATATCCTTTTCTTTAAATTATAAATATAATGCAAACTTGTACAAAGTACATGAAGAGAAATGAGAAATTAATAAATGTAATTGATAACATTTGGGCTTTGATTTAGATTTAAAAAATAAAGATTCATAAGATCTTAATAATAAATGTAAGCTGTGCAGAGATTTTAATTATTCCCTTAAAATTTTTGACTATGCAAATCATCCCAATAAAGTCCTTCAATATTTCTAATTATGAAATAATCTTTAATTGTCCTTTGGTTAGAGAAGTAATTAATGTTCACTTACTGAAGTTTTGTAAAGCACAGATTGAAAATCTTTTGGCATAATCCTTTGGCATATTACTTTGCAATAATTTTTCTAGATACATAAATGAAATCATACTTACCTATACATTTGAATTTTGCTTTTATATTTATTATCAAAACATAGGCATCTCCTAATAGATTAAAAAACATTTGTAGAAATTATTTTAAATGTGTATATATTTTTTTCAGTAGTATTGAAGAAGGATGGTGTGGTGGAGAAAGCAGTTTAGAGCCAGCTCATTTATTGGTGAACCCCAGCTCAGGCAATAACTGGCCTTTGATCTTGATTAATTTTTTAAATCCATGTTGACATATGTAAATGAAATAACTATGTAAGTTATGTAAAATGAGATAATATCTTCCTTGTAGGGCACTTGTATACATTTATATAAAATATATTTAGATTATCTAGCACTGTGCTATGTACCTAGTATATGAGGTCTGTGCAGAAACAGCCCAGCCATTGTTAATATAAAGAGAATAGTGTGCAACACTGATGTAACCTGGCAGCCAAGGAGAGTGGACTGGAATGTGCATGTGTGAACAATGATGACTTCACTGTACTAGTCAGTGGGGACTGTAGATGCTGTTGAGTGAGCATGTGCACTATGTGACCATCACATTCAAAATGGCGCAATGAATCTGCATCAAATTTTGTGTTAAGCTTGAATATTCCTTCATGGAAACTATTCAGATGATTCAGAAGGCTGTACCTATGGCAACTGGTGATTGGTAGCTTCATCATGATAACACACCACTCATGCATCATGTCTCATGCACGGTTTTTTGGTAAAACATTAAATCGCCCAAGTGACTCTGCACCCCGACAGCCCAGATGTGGCACCCTGTGACTTCTGGATTTTTCCAAAATTAAAATCACCATTGAAAGGGAAGGAATCTCAGGCCATCAATGAGATTCAGAAAAATACAACGGATGGGGCAGCTGATGGCGACTGGGAAAACTATGCTAGTTTGAAGAGGACTGAAGTGTCATTGTCCTATGTACAGTGTTTCTTGTATCTTGTATCTTCTTCAATAAATGTTTCTACTTTTTATATTATATGGCTGGATGCCTACTGGACAGGGCTCATATTCACCACGTGATTATATAGTCCACATATTATAATTACTTTAACTTTATCATTAAGACAATATTATTTACATTTTTATCTGCTATAACAAAGCCTATTTTAAATAGTTCATTTTCCTGATAAGATATAGTCTCAATTTCTAGAAGTCAGTTTGAGTCACCAGTGATAAATAATATCACAATATCATTCTATTTATATAATTAGATTCATCACAATTCTTTCATAGTATAGCCTTCTGTTTCTAAATTCTTCATTTTAATTATTCTTTATTTATTTGGGATTGAAATTTTGATCATCTTTTAGTAACCCTAATTGAGCATATTTTGAGAACACTTGCATATCTGAAAATATTTAGTCTTCATATTTCACAGAATTTATCTATCTTTATAACTAGAGTTTTGCAAATGTTTCCCTCATAACTCTTTAGATTTTTCAATTTCCTTAACTAACTTATCATGTAGTTGCAAAGAAATTGAAGCTATGCTGGATGTTTCCCATTGATTTTTTTTCATGCTTCTCCTTTATGCAAGACCAGAATATGTTTTGTTTATTTTTTTCCAACACACCAAGTCATATTTGAGATGTGGAATTCTATATCTTTGCACAGCCAGAATAGGGGTTGTTGCTTCTATTACGGATTTCTGAGTTTATGTTCCAGAAATATGTGTCATTGTTATTTGAGGTTAGATTCTAATTTTTAAACTTAGAATATTTATATTATGATGTGTTTTACATATTATGCATTTCTTTGTCTTTTGTGTTGTTAAAAATCTTCTCTTGCTTCACATAAATTTCATTTAACTTATTTTTTGTAATGCTAGTGCAACCTTTCATTGCCATAAATGAAGATTCTAAAAATCTGTTTGAGATTCTCTATTTTATTTTTCATTTTAAAAATTACTTTAAATGTATACTTTCCCCTTTCAGATTAATATTGCTGTGTTCTTTTCTTGAGCAATATTTAAATATATATATTATTATTATTAATGCATGTGTTGGTAGTGGGGTATTATCTGTTTCTTTAGTTTTATGGTTTTCAATCCCTATAAAAGGAAAGATGTTGTATGGTTAGTTTTACCAACATAGGTGCACTTATTTTATCCTTATCTTCATCACTCTTTTAACCCTTTTTTTTTTTTTTAAGAGGATAGCGAAGCTCTCTCGGATCTCATGCTAGAAGTCTGGTGGTTGTGTCGATCTCAGCATAATTCCTATGCAAAATTGGAATTGATTTAGTCTTTGCTTTATCATGGTGAGAGGCGGTTCTCAAACTTGCCATCCTCTCATCATGAGGAGAAAATATATTTAATAAATTATACAAAGATTTTTAAACAAATGCTACACAAGAAGAATTCTAAAACCACGGTTCTTTGAGAACCTGCCTCAACATCGTCAGCAACTTAATCTCTACTTCATCTGTGTGTTTGCCTTTCCCCATGAGTACTAGAAAGGCTAAGAAACAGTTTGCCACTGCCGCTTTCTTATTCTCTAGCTGTGAGTCTTTAAAGAAAGATAAAAGATGTTGGTAGTGGATCCTGAGTGATAGAAAATAAGGGCTGTGGCTATTTCAGAGAATTGTTCTCATGGAGGGGAGGGAGAGATGCACAGCTCTTTGGTTGTGTAAAGCTTGTGTGCAAGCTTGGGCTTAAAAGAGTAACAGAGGAATGGGCAAAAGTAGGTTTACAGTTGTTTGTATTGACAATAACATAACAATTAATAATAATACAAGAATAAGCTCTGTGTTTCATGTACTCACAACTATAAACCTATGTTTGCTCCATCCTGTATATTTGTAGGTACCTGTCAGCAGGCAAATTATGCATTTTCAGTCCAGAACATAGCACAAATATAAGGTATAATTTATCTCTCCTTTCAAGCCTCAATGCAGTTAGAAACACTGAATTTCTGTTACATGACTTCTGTTATATAAAGTTTCAGTGATATTATAAACAGTCATTATTCAAATTAAAAAATAGAACTTCAATAGAAAATTGTAAAATGTCGTATTCAGTCCTTAGAATTGGTCCTCAATTAATCCACATGGTTAAAAAACATATATGCCAATATCTGTAAAATTGTAAGGTTATTTAATAGATATCACTCATTTGGTAATATATATAAGTAATAGTTTATCTATATACACATATACACAAACACATATATGTGTGTTAGTCTTGGTCTACAAATGTTTAGCTTGTAAAAGATGTTATTAAAAAATAGTTACTTAAAATGATCAAACTAGTTTTGAACAAATTTTGCTCAAAACCTCCTCTGTTGTGGAGCATAATGTGAGTAATAGAGTTCTTTTACTTTAGCCCTCAAAATCTGATAAAAGTCAACACAGGTTTTTTTTTTTTATAATTGTTGTTTGAATTAATTAAACATTCTACCTCCGATTCAGCCTGAGAATTTTGACCCCAGATGTGTTTATATGTAGAAGTACGTCAAATTTTAAAAATCTAAATAATTACCAAGAAAGTAACTTTATGTCTGGAAAGTAATCAGTCTAAAATATAATGTATGTTTTGAAATGTTTCCATGTGCTTAGGTGTTAAATATTTATCTTCAGCCCTTTAAAATTATCTAAAAATTACAGAGATAACTCATGGTCATACCATTCATATAATGGCAAGCAATTTCATCTCTTATTCTTCTTCAGTTTTCTCTTTTATTGTGAACTCTTTATGCCTTAGTTGTTCCAGGATTACTAAAATCTTCAAATCCCACATTGCAACTGACACTTCATAGTCTGTTAATTCTTTTCTTAGAAGAACTTATATTTCCATTATTATGAATAAACTTGAATTATATCTCTATTCAAATGAAAGAAAAATAATCTGTTTAGTAGTTTATACATTTGAAAATTATGATGAACTTGTTCTTTGCTTTGAAAATAATATACTGTCATTGTAGAGTATATTTTCAATTTATAGTGTGTCTTTTTTTCTTTGGGAATTTAAAATACTTTAAATAATTTGGGCTTTGCCTGATTCCCTTAGAACTGTAGAGTATGACTGATAACTGCCTTTAGAATACCTAATAGCTAAATTACAATTATTATGCAAAGTCCTACAATAGACAGTTATATGGATTGTTAAATGACTTTGCCTTTTTTGCAAACTATAATCATTTTCCTTTATTAGCTGAAGGATTTCATAATTTAAGGAAGATGAGAAACCTATAAGTCACGCTTTCAAATAAGGAACATGGATATTGCAAACATTAAATTCTCCCATAAAAATGTTAAGGCATCATTAAACTAGGTTCAGATTAATACAATTCAGTCAACTCTAGATAGATATCTCCCATAATAAGCTGAAACAATACCTAGTGATCTAAGATGTAAAATATTTTACTACAGCCAATTTATAAACCTATAAAACATACAGGTATCATTCAACCTCTTTATTAATAGTGCATGCCTTGTATTAAATCAAAATCATTTTCAAAGACCCCTCCCCTTTGGCATTCCCTCCCTCAGCTGTTGCCCCTCATTATGTGTTATCTCACTGAAGCTCATCCCAAATGAATGACAGCCTCTTTTTCTACAAGAAGCATCACAGGCAATCCCCAGCCTAGTGAGTGATACAGCTTAACTATCTCTGAGATTTATAGACTCATTTGTTGTCCTCAGCCTACAACATTCTAGGGCCTGGTGTTGATATATTTGTTTCTCTGTAAGTAGATGGGTTTTGTTTTTTTTTACTTTAGAAAACTGCAATTTATTATTTTTAGGTTTGTGATTTGCTTTACATATGAATTGTATTCACGAGAACACTGATGTTGGGACAACTTCATCTTGTAGACCATTTTGAATCTGTTGGAAAGAATCCTTTTTTCACTCTGTTTTTGCCCAATTAGAAAGCCAAGCACTATATATTGGCTGAGTTACTGAAAGTTATAATGAATTATCAGTTCTGGTTGCCACATAACAGGCCCAAAACATAATGGTTTAAAACCCAGAAACAACAATGATATTTATTACATTCGTAAATCTACATGTGGAGCAAAATTGTGTGGGGATAATGCATCCCTGATCCACCTGGCATCAGCTGGGGTATTCCAAGGTTAGAGACTGAAGTTACACGAATATTTGCTGATGTATTTGGTAGTTGTATGATCATGAACATCATGCGGTAGCTCCAGCCTGATGCCTTCAGGGGATGCCAGATGCATATATGTTGGCTCACGGCTTCCAAAGCAGAATTCCAGGGAGGGATGGACGGGAGCTCTGGCCCCTTAACCAACAGGGTCTCGTTACATCTCATCCATTATTTCTACCTCATTCAATTTGTTAAAGGAGAGTCAACAAGGATGATCTATGAGCAAGGGAAAGAGAATTAGACTCAATCTTAGATGGGAGAAGTGTCAAAAACCATCTGAACCTATTTTAAAACTGCCACATCATAAAAGGAGAAATTAACTGATTACTTTTAAAATTACCTGAAAGTCAATAGCTCACTGTTAATGTTACCTCACAGAGACTACTTTTAAAATATAAATTCTGTTTTTAATGTAAAACAGTGGTGATTTTTCAGCTTTAATAAAGTACAACTGACAAGTAAAATTGTAATATATTTAAAGTGTACAACATAATGCCTTGATACATGTAAACACTATGAAATGATTACCACAATCAAGTAAATTAACACATCACCTCACATAGTCATCTTGCTCTCTCTCTTTTGGTGAGAGAATTTGTTCTTAGTAGTATGTTCCCTAGACTCCTTATAATAAAATAAACATGTCATCTTACTAAAATATCAAGGTATATTAAAAAAACATTTTAAATATATATAAATACAAACAGTAACTTAAACAGAAAAATTTTGAAGTCTGACACATCACAGATACATATGCACAGTTAAGTTATGAAAGAATTTCCATACCATTTTGACATTAGAGTTCTTACATATAATGTGTATAGATATTTTTTCTTTAATGCAATATCTTCCCCAAAAGAATCTTTGACTGGAAAAATAATTTTAAAGAATGAAGACCAAATCTGTAAAACTAAGATTATTCAGGAAAATTATAAGAAAAAATAAACAAAACTAAAAATATTAAAGTATAAATGCTTAAACTGATATGCATGTATATATGTACATACATATATAGTCAATACAAAGATTATAAAATATTAATAAAATCCTTATAAAGATACAACCAAAAGAAGTATATTACTGAATTTACCAGAATTACTCTATACAATAAAGGTTTATTTCTCATTTATATAGCAATATAATCTAGATGTTCCTAGTTAATATGAAGCTCTCTTCACCTAAGCTTGATGTATTAGTGCCAGAAGAGGACTGGGCCTCATTACATCCTACAGAAAAGTAACCATGAAATTTGTCAGTGAAAGAATATTATCTTATTTGTCAGAGCGTCAAGAAATACACTTGGTTGTCTACATTGTATGGTACAAAATGTGTCACATGGTACAGATTTCTAGGCAGGGATAATGGTTTTGTATGTTGGTCGGAGGTATCTGAGCACTATTTTGTGTAATAAAGAGGGAAGACTGGAAAAACAACAACAAGCATAACTGGATGAAAAGCATGTGAATGAATTTCTCAGAGAGGGCATAAAATATACAAATCTGCGTGTATTATGTTAATGCCCACCAGGGAACATCCACCAATGAGAAGTCACTTTACAACCAAATGAACAGGATTACCCGCCCTGCAGATAACCTCTTTTCTTCACCACCATTGTGTTTATGTAATGCACCCATGATAATAGCAGTTTTGGTGGCAGGGATGGAAGCAATGTTTGAGTCTACAATATGGACTTTGCTTCAGTACAGCTGATTGAGCATGTCACTTCTACGTTTGCAACCAGCCAGTATCAGAAATGGACACTCTACCCTGAGTATCATAGTAGGAGAATAACAGACAACAGGTTCAATCCTGACATCAGTTTCTGCTGTTCCAAGATTCTATTAACAACATTGATTTTGAGGAGCACAGTTCCATGGCAGCTTTCCTACTGTCAACTCTGACCTGGAGAGCACAGTCACTATTAATCTTCTCAAAATTGTCTGTCCCTTCCCCAAGGCGTTTCTCACTTCCTTAGGACGTTCCCCTAAATTGTCCCAGAGAACATGGTCAGATGATGGGCTCTTGGGTCCAACCTACCATATCAGTTCTAACTCTCCCCTTTTTAGGAATATTCTGAATGGTTTTGTATACCAGCACATGAACTTCTACTTGCACTGTTTTTACTCCAGTATATCATCAAAGTTAGACTTCTAATGAACACCTACAAGGTTGAATCATGATTCATGGTGATTGACACCAAATAAATGAATTCTCTCCTACCCAAGCTAATATTCTATGTCACCCCTCCCCCACTTTTGTCTACCACTTTCTACTCAAGATCTTCCACTCTGTTCTCCAGATTACTGATGATGCATAGTAACCAAGTACGGGGCACTATTGCTTGTACTCCCAGTTTAACTTCTCTGAGAGTAAACCTTAATTTTCAGCAATTTGGCTGAAGTTAGGCCTATGACCACAACTTGAAATGTAATAGGTGGAAAACTCAGCAAAGGCAGTAGCAATGGTGATAAAGTCCAGAAGGGAGTTGGTTGACTTCAGAAGAATTCTCAAAGTAATCTGAGAAGGCCCAGAATGTTTGTTTCTAATGCAATATTTCTTTCAGGGATTTCAAGGTTATATATTTCCAATAGTTATTAATTTTTTCTTCCCTTATGATGTATGATTTCTAAATGAACTATAAAGGACTAATCTTTTGATCCCAAAAGGATCTTAGCTGTGTAAGTTATCCGTTATAATTGCCCTTGTTAGCATAGCATACAGGAAAAATTTCAACATCAGACCAACATCAAGAGATTTTCAACAACAGACCAAATACAATCTATGCGCGTATGGGCAAGAAATTTAACATCTTAAAGCCTAGGTTATAAGCGAAATCTGTGTATTATAAAGTAACTCACTAGATTATTATAAAAACATTTTTAAAATTGAATTCATGCATTTCTATTAAATAGATCATGAACTTCACAAATTTATTAATTAAGCCCTATAAAACATGAAATATATGAATATCACTATATATTTTATTGTAAAGAAACATATAAAATAAAGGTAAACAGGCCTATAGAATGGCAGTTTAATAAAATTACATAAGCAATATTTATTTGCAAGGCAAACTGTAGAGTTACCCATCAATAGATTATACTGAGTGCTGTTTTGTGTAATAAAGAAAAAGTTAAGTGTGAAGCAGAGTATACAAGATACAAACAACCAAAAAGGTTAACTATATATTGGAAAACACAGCTGTGGTTCATGTTCAGTCACTTTATATCTCTAAAAGAATTTTTAAATTACAAAGTTAAATTCAATTATTATACGAATTTTTGAAACTCTCTGATATAACAAATCCTCAAGGATCATGTGTCTACTAAACAGATTTCCTTCTCTTTCCAAATACATTATTGATCAATTTGGCCATTGATTTAGATCCACTGGGTCTTCTCTTTTCTTTGAGTTTGAGGTTTGTCAGGATGTCCTTGATAATTCTGATAAACATCATTTCTACCTCCAGAGACTGCTCTGCTGCAGACAGTTCACAGAATTGGCAGTGGTTGTCCAGAGCCAGTTTTTGCCCTTCTTCCCAGCCAACCTCTCGCACATGACAAAGATCTTGCTTGTTACCAACCAAAAACACTGCTGATTCCATAGCTCTGAAATACAGATACACAATTCTTTGGCAAGATTGGTTTAACAATTTCTTTTTTTATTAAGTAGGTTAGTGCCAAAAATAGAATTATGGACCAAGACAGAAAAAATATTTTGTGTATGTGTGTTATTTATAGTCATATGTGTGTGTGTATGATACATATCTCCATTTACATAAAAATTATTTTGGATAGGACGTAGTAAATGACACAGAAGCAACAAGGTTTTTAAAGCACCATATTTGAAGTGATACAAACCTATTTTTGAATTACAGCTCTGTTTACTAATGAAGCATGATTGTGACTTTCCCAACTTTCAATTTTCTTATACATAAAAAACTGGTAAAATACTCATTGTCACACAGAATTCTTTTAGAGATTAAATGTTATGATGTATAAAAAAAATACCTAGCACAATGTCAGGCAATGAAAGATGCTCCTAAATATTGTTTTTCATTTTCTTATCAATTGAAAGAGGATATTTACACAATGGAATACTACACGGCTGTAAAAAAAAGAAAGAAAGAAAAAAATTTACCCTTTGTGGCAACATGAAAGGACCTGGAGAATATTATGTTAAGTGAAATAAGCCAGTCAGAGAAAGATAAATATCATATGATTTCACTCATATGTGGGATATAATGAAAAGACTGAACTAACAAGAAAAATAAAGACAGACTCAGAGAGCAAAATGACAGCTATGGGTGGAGGAATGTGAGGGGTGGAGGGATCAAGCCAATAGGAAAAAAGGACTCATGGACATGGACAACGGGGTGGTGATTTCTAGGGGGAGAGCAGAAGAGGGGGCTAAATGGTAATGAAAAAATTACAGTAAAAAAAAAAGAAACAAGAAGAAAAAGAAGGACTAACTCTACTAAATAGTAACTATAATTGAACAATTCAGACATATAATAAGATATAATATCATTCAACACTCATTGGTTTTATTCTTTGTTAATATCCATTATCGCATACTCAAGAGAAGATTTCATGATCTCATGACCTTGTAAAAAATATTTTTTAATTTAAGAAATATATTTGTTTGTTAAGGTATTATCTTTGTTAAATATCAATGTGTTCTCATTGGTCACAACAAAACATTCTTAAAACAGAGTTGTATTTGAAGAATATAGTAAGATTGCTAGTCCTTAAGTGGTATGAAACTGCCAAGATATCTACTATAGGAAAAAATTGAATAAATGCAGTCATTAAGTCTGTCTAAAAAGACTCTGTCCCCAGATTCCACTGAAACTGGTTTCATTCACATGATAGTGTGAGCCATGTGGAAAAAAATACTATATGTGTTGGACTTTTGAGGGTATTAATAATATATTTTTCTATATAGTTCAGAAAATTATTGTAGATAAATAATGGGGAATGATAAAATATTTTGAAGGGTGAGTCACAAATATTAGATGTAATTTTAATTAAACAATGCCATATTTTTCTTTTCTAGTCTACAGAGACTAAAAATTGAAAATACTCTAAAAATTATTAATCAGGACATTAAGAAGATTGCCAGGAAATACCACAGATTGTTTTATTACTATTATTTTTACATGTTTTTTTTAGTATGCTTGAGTGATTTCTATGATTTGGAGGAACACCAAACAAATGCAATCCTTACCTAAGTCACGGTGCTTAAATATAAGACATTTAATGCCTGAAAAAATGGAGTTTTTAAAAAACAATAATTTTATGGGAAATCAGAGCTGTGAGATATCTTACTACAATCACATCCTTTTCTATCATGCTTCCAACAGTTTTATAATCAGGAAACTGAGGTCTTAGAGATTAAAGGGTTTATCTGAGGTCAATCAGCTATAAACAATAATTTACTTCAAATGACTCCAGGGAAATACCCTTTATCAATTATTATCTGATGTTTCTTGATAGTAGGACACTTAAAATAAATATAAAAAGCACCTATACCAATTTTCAGTGATAATATTGTGCTTTTTTTCTTCTTGGGTTAGAATGTTATTTTAGACTAAGTGCAAATTAGGTTAAGAGCACACACAGAATCCTTACATCATCATTATGAACAAAAATAAATATTTTAACTAGGAAAGGCTATAAAACAAAAAAAATTTTTAATGGGAAATTTATATGTTTAAAGATGTTTGCTAATGCAAGAATGGTTTAAGGCACAATTATGTCTTTCTTCATAGTTACTTATGTCGAGACAATTAACAATGAGGAATTGTTGATCAGCTATATATTTTAGGAGGTGAAATGGAGAAAAATGTATTCTCATACATAGAATTTATATCAGTTTGATTATTCTGTCTATTTTGCTTTGATAGACTGAACAACCAAATGACTAGGAATTGGATGCCAAATGTAATAAATCTGGATTTATTTAGTATCCTTAACATTTTTGTGGGCATGAAAAGGGAAGGTTGGAGAGCAAACTATCTTGTGTACGAAGGACCATTATTTTGCAAGTGAGTGTCATGTTAACAATAGAAGGTGTCTTGTAAAATAGCCATTTACTCAGTGCAAGTAACTGTTTATGTCAGCCAGGATATAAAGTACTCTCATCTTATTCCTTTTACTACATGTATAACTCCTGTGGAATGGAAGGTGAATTGTTCAGGGCTGTTAAATTTTGTAATTGGAAGGCTGTATTAAACTCTTCCTAATGATGCTTACGGCTATGTCATGATTTACTTCTAAAAAGAAAGGAGAAAGGAATGAAAAATATCTTACCTTTTACAATGACTAGTTTGTGGCTCCCGAATTCTGTAGATCAGTGCTTTTGCAAAAGCAAACGAAGACCTGTCACTGATGTCATACACAATAACAAACCCATCTGCCCAATGCAGCTCACTTGTGAGGGAAAATTTTGCTTTCTGTGGCTGAAAATAAACCAAGCACATCAAAAGGATGGAATCTGATGTATGTATTATACACTTTAGAGTTAATTAATGAAGACCCGTTTCATTTAGAAGAGAATTCAATAAATCAAACACTGGTATTTTCTAAAATGTAGTTTCCTTATTTCTTCATTACTCTCTTTAATTAAGAGTGATTAAAAGTTTAAAGTATAAAGATGAACTATAATAAAGTTGTATCTATCTCATTTTACAATTTTTCTCTAGGAAAATATCTCTACTTTTTAAAAAATTGATAAGCTATAATAATTGTTCTTTGAATTAGTATCCATATATTTGTTTTGACAATAGATAACATTTTTTATTTATATTAGCAAAAGGAATATCTATTGTTTTTTTCTTCTAGATTGAAATCAGTAAAAAAATATGATAGAGTAGATAAAAAGATTTAAGATATATTTTCCATACCTAAAAAAATCCATCCCATGCAGTTGTTTTGAAATCTTGAATAGCTGTTATTTAGATAACCCTATTTTTAATTTATATGTATTTGAATGAGCAAAGAGGTTTGTACTCAAAATCTACCTTATGCTCTGACAGTGATTAGCTACAAAAGAAACAGTGAAAATACAAACTGAATGATAAGCCATTAAACTATTAACTCCTAATAGCTACATTGTGACCTGATAGAAATATGAATTCAGCCTATTATTTCTATTTTAAAGATATTTGTAATATGAGTTTTTGTTATAACTTTACAGAAAAGCTAGATAATGGAATTCATAACACTAAAATAATCTCTTAGAGTTTTAATAGTTAATATTGAGAAGAAAATTCAATTTTAAGACTGGCAGCTTTACACTGACCCTTATCCAATCTTCTTCAAATCATGATTGAAAAAATAAAAGGGTATTTTGTTTTACTTACTTGAGAACAAGGGTCATATATTTCTAGATTCAGTTGCTTCCCTTCCAAACACAAATGCTTGTTATAGATGGATTCTGAAAAATATGCATATGTTTATCGTCAGTATGTATACACCACAGAAATTTTTAAATAGACCTATATTTGTATCACAATTTTGCAAATTCAAGTGGTTATATTTTAGTGTAGTTGTCCTTTATTGCTAGTGGTCGAAAAAACATACTTGTTTTATTTGCTTGTATATATTCCTCACAAGTGAAATTCACTACATCTATTCAGCCACATGCCTTTGTGCTTATGTACTTATCTTCTATCCTATTACTATGGATGAATTATCTGTGTTTCTATCTAAGGCCAATCAATTTATTGTGAACTAGTTAACATTTCCTCTGACCTAGTGAAAGACATGGCTCTACCAATTCTACATCTCTCTTACGCATCATAGCTTCTTCCTCTTTACTGTATCATTACTAAAACCTGAATCTATTAACAATCCTTTGGATCCTATAGTCTCGTCCATTAAACCTTAAAATATGTTTTCAGACAATTAAAGCTTAAAATGTTTCCAGACAATACCTTCTAAACCTCATTTAAGTTTACTACTGTGGACTACAGAATTTCCTTCTATATATTTTAAAATATCCACTCTCAAAACTAAAAACTGCCATTAGGAGGCATCAACTCTTTATAGAGTTTTGTTATTTCTCCTTCTAGTCTTTATTTACAAGATGGAGTCATTTTTTGCTAGTTTGTCCTCATACAGTGGTCACCTTTTGCTAATCTGATTGCTTTTCCAAAATGTCTCTAAATCTCATATTCTTAGCAAAGATGTAACAACCAAAAATGTGTATACTTTATTTGTTTATACAACTATATTCTATAAAGATTAAGGTGATTTTTTTTCATTGTTGCTGCTGTTGTTTGGGGGCTGGTGTTTTATTTATGTTTTGTTTTGTGGTTCTGGAACATTTTCTCATGTCTGACTGCTAGCTTGTGAGTTATGTTGACCTTTTGACTGAGTTTGCTGACCTGAGAAATAAAACAGTGAGAATTTCTCTTTCTATTTATTTCTCCTTTCTATAATCAGTTTCAAGCATTTGTCCTAAAATGTTCACAGTGTCCTATGGACTGAAATATTATATTGGATACATGTAAAAAACGACATAATGCAATACTTTCTAAAGTTATTTTCTGAAGTACTTTAATACACTATCTCAAAAATGAATGCCAAATATTTTTGTTTATATTTATTTCTCATGGAAAAACACATTTACAATCATAATTTTATTTTACCCTAAGTATCATTGAACAAAATAATTATTTCACTTTTTTCCATTCTTGTATTACTTAGAAATCCATCATATTTTTAAATAAAAAAACCAAAACATTTTCCCATACCTTCAATCTGATAAGTTTTAGTACAATTACATTGATTAGCTGCTGAGCCAAAAATATACTCAAACTGCTGGCAATACTTACCATTTTTATTAATTCCCCACTGTGGTATTTCCCATATGTCATACTAATTTTCATCAAAATAACAGACATTTCTAGTATAGTTAGAGAAATGATCCTCAAATTATATCAAGGTGCCCTGACACCTGTTTTAGAATTTCTCTGAAACTTACATAAGCAACATAGATAATTACATATGATCTTCTAATCAAGACATAATTTTTCCTGTTATTTTCACATAGTTTTACAATAAAACCTTATTTCATAATTACTTGTGCTTTTATAATTAATTTGCTCTTATCTTTCAACAGATGTTTATCTAATTTCAAAATTGTTTCATAGCTTACAAAAATATTCATACTCACATACTTAACAATATTTGTGGGGAAGGCAAGGAGAGATCTCAGTTTTAATGTTTTTATAGTTTTAAACTGAAACCAAGTGACTTTCTAATCCATCTCAGGTCACATCAAATTGGATAAATTTTATCTTAAAATAACATTCTGTTCAATTATTTATTTTGGTATTTCTAACCAGAATCTGTGAATAAATAAGTTGCTTACATGCAAAAATAAACGATTTTTATTAAAATTCTTTGCTGATCTTCATTGTAGTTTAATTATAATCTGAACTTTTAAGGTGAAAAATGTCTAAAGTAGTGACTTACCAAAATTAGAAGCATATTCTCCAATGAATCGCTTGGTAAGAAACCTTACTGTAAGAGCTGCAAATAAACAAATTGGATTTATGATCCTTTCTGTTTTAGGATACAGATAATTTAGTTATGTACATGGGAGTTTATCTTTCAGCTCAACAATTATCAGGCATTGGGAAGATCTTAAAGCTTTACCAAATTTGGTCTCAATAATAGTAGCAAGATTTCCACCGTACTAAAGGTTAAGAGGCCAGAAACAAAGTGATCTTAGAATGTTATCCACTCAAATCATTATGTAACTTATTCACAAATACAAACACATGAGGCAACTTACCTTTTGTAACAGAGACATATTTCTCATTAAATCTGAGGTGCAAGAACTACAGCATTTCTTTATTTTCCTTAGTGTGGTTCCAAGGTGCTACTTGCTAATAATGACAAGGACAATATCAAGCAATTGCATTTACTGAAGGATATAGGGACTTCAAAATCCAGAAAATAGAGAAAGGACCTCTAGTGTCAGTTATCTTATTAACAGCTCCTGAGTCTGGCCAATTACTAGTCTTTGGTCTCAGGGGACTTCTATCAGTGGTATCCTTATTGCCATCATAATGTAAGCTCAATGTGAGCAAAAACAAAATAAAATAAAACAAAAGATGGCTTCTCAAGTCAGGGCAAATGTTTAGTTCCCAGGCATCTACAAAGCAATGCTCCTCCAAAATGACTTTTTTCCTTCTGTAATGTGGCATTAAAAAAAAAAAAAAAAATCCTCAGGCCCTACATCTCTCTCCACACTTTGTCTCAGAGCAGAAGAATTCTTTCAAGGCCATCTTTTGGCCACTGGTGAGTGTAGGGACAGGTGTGTTGCAGTGAAAAGTAGGTGGGATAGGGATGGAGGGATTTCCTGTGATGCCTATGAATTTTAAATATCAGTAAAACAAGATACAAATAATACTTTAAACAGTTATCTCCCTCAAGTTGTCTATAAATTCTTCAAGTATACAGGTAATTGCATAACTTGCTTATAAAATAAAAACTGCTAATGAAAAACAATGTACAATGGTATAGTTATATCAAGTTTTATATACACGTCAATATATTTCACACTCGTTTTGCACTCCACCCCTTGCCAGAGGAAACACCGCCACTCACCTGATTTGCCTGTTCCGTGGCCACCCAGGACAGCAAGCTTCACATCATTCATGTTGTTTTTCTGCTTCTTCCTGGTCAGGCCTGCGTTCTGGAGCAATACTGACTCGAGCCAAGCATAAGATTTTTTAAATCCTTCTTAAAAAGTAACGCTGTTTTCATTTCTCTAAGGCCAACCCCACCCCATACTCCTACCATCCAATAATAACTTTTAAATGTTGTAGTTTTGAACATATGCCATTAAAAAAGTTTTTGGAGCTACTATTTAGATACTAAGGCTTATAAAGCCAATAGCTAAGAACTTAATGGAAGCTCAGCTCTCTACCCCCTATTTTTGTGTACCTGGAATCTACCTTCTTCTAGGACCTAGAAAAATGATCTCACTTCATTAAGAAACTTTTTCGATGAGTAAACATTCCTATAAATTTACTTAAATTGAATCCATTTTGCTTTTTCTATTAATACCTGAGTCTATATATTCTTGCATTTCTTCTGTGAAGGACAAGATGAAATATGTTAATTTAGTCATGAGAAGAAACGAGCAAAGGAAGAGGATAGCTACCACTTCGTATTAGGTTGATATGCTCATTAATAAAATAGATTTTTGAATATAGGGATTGAGTTAATAAAATTTATTTTATTATAAATATAAAATTTTTATATGTGTTATCTTTAAATTATGTTGACAACATTAGAAAAAGCCATAGAATAGTAAGTTCTCATATCATGCAGGAAAATAATTTATGA
Organism: Furipterus horrens; assembly: GCF_987537825.1. NCBI lineage: Eukaryota > Metazoa > Chordata > Mammalia > Chiroptera > Furipteridae > Furipterus > Furipterus horrens. Next base: position 29,985,472 of record NW_028327174.1, read on the forward strand.
ATATTAAAAATCATAGTATGAAATTTAAACTTAAAAATGGTTAAGTTGATATGTGTATAATAAAAAAACAAATCAATGACTTCTCATAATTGAACTTCAAGTGTTGGTTATGTTAACCCCATAGGTTTATTTACAATGTGTGTGCATTTGTAGATTTATTAGCATCAAAATAAATGTCTATATACAAATGAATCATACTTACCAAAACTGAAATATGTGTTTCATCCAAGTTACTAAAAGAATTACAGTTCTAGCAGAAACATAAATATGTTTATAATGAAATTACTTCTGTGTTACTTTATGGGTTGTTTTTTCATTCTACTTTATATAAATATAAGTAAATATACACATACATATTACATATATTATTTTTAAAATGCTTTAATTTTTGTTATTGTTTTGGAATATTGTATGCACTAATTTTAATTTGGAGAAGAGTTTAAGTTTGAAAATTCCTGCTGTAGAATTTCTAACTGTATATAATCCCCATCATAATTAGCTTCACCTTTATGACCAGTTTTGTTCTATGTTGCAATGTAATATGTAGTGTATGATTTTTGCTATATAAAATATATGTGTGTGTAATTTGCAATTGAACAAGGTAAAGATATTTAAATTATTAACAAACATTTTAAAAACTTAATTGACATTGTTAACATAATCGACTTATTTATGACAATTATATTTTTATAATTCTGAATTTTATAGAAAAAACTTTGGAAGATAATCATTCATTTGGATATCATATGCTAAGGAAATGTTTTATTCAACATGTAATATTAGTAATTGACCAAATTACATGGCCTTCTTTTTTTTTTTTGCAGAAGAAAAATAATGAATACCTCTCCAGTTTCCTAAGGTTTTCAAAGCATGAGTGAAACTAAATAATTGAATGGCTTTGCAAATTTTTCTCAGCATGTGTACTTATAACTACAATTAGCTTTTCAAGGTATTGATTCAGTACTTATTTTACTCTTTTAAATTATTCTTGAGGCCTTCACTGTTTCATAAGGTTTTAGTTTCTCACTATGTTTATAATAATTAAGACATGATAGCTATTAGTAATCATAACTCAAATATTCACCTCTTTTCTCTTCTCCAAAGTTATGTCATTTTTTGTATAGATAATAGTCTTTTTTTTTAAGCTACTTTAGTTTTTCTCAAAGGTTAGTAAGTAGGCTAAAATTTTAGTTAGCTCTTTCTTAATTGCCTGAAGTTGGTCAATAGGACAAACGTGACTGTGATCTTTGAAAACAGTCATTCTTCCATGGTGTCCCAGAAGATATGATGTCCTTTTTTATAGCAGGGTAGTATTCCATTGTGTAACTGCACCACAGCTTTTTTACCCGCTCATCTACTGATGGGCACTTGGGCTGTTTCCAGATCTTGGCTGTTGTAAATATGCTGCAATGAACATAGGGATGCATATATTCTTTCAAATTATTATGTTAAGTGAAATAAGCCAATCAGAGAAAGACAAGTACCATATGATTTCACTTATAGGTCAAGTCTAATGAACAAAATAAACTAACAAACAAAATAGAAGCAGACTCATATATACTGAGAATAGCCTGACAGCTGTCAGACAGGATGAGGGTCAAGGGCTGGGTGAAAAAGATAAAGGGATTAAGAAAAAAATATTCATAGACACAAACAACAGTATGGTGATTACCAGATGGGAAGGCAGGTCAGGGGAGGTAGAAGAGGGTCAAGGGTGATGGAAGCAGACTTGAGTTGGGGTGGTGAAACCACAATACAATATACAGATGATGTATTATGGAATTGAACCCCTGAAACTATATAATTTTATTAACCAATGTCATCCCAATAAATTCAATTAAAAAGAAAACAATCATTCTTCTGTAACACAGCTACTCTAGCAGGAAGCTTGAATGTGCAACATATGGTTTATTTCGGTGTATGCACATTCCACAGAAATAACAAGCTTTAAAGGCTAAGCAATGCAGACATGAGGATACATCACTCATATTCTTTCAATTTCTCTCATTACCCTTTAGAAATAAATATCCCAGAATTACATATTTCAGAATTAAAACTGAACCCTAGAATTGCATGGAATTGGATGAATAAAAAAGTATAATTTCTTTAAAAGCCTGCTATAAATAAACTTCAAAATATGCATAATATGATTCAAACAAAAGAAAACTATATTTCCTGCTCACATAAAACAGTAGATCAGTGTTCCTGACCAGTGGAGCACCTCTCCTACAACACCGTCCATGTTGGGCTTCCAAGCAGGGCAGCGCAAAAGGGGAAGAACATGGCAAATCCTGGATGGGAGGTTTTGGTGAGCTAACTTGGCAGAGGTGCACTTCACTTCCGTTCGCACAAGCCTGGATCATAAACTGAAACATCAGCTATTTAGCTCTTCTTGCAGCTCAAATGTACTAGTGTTATACTGGAAATTGAGCCATGGGCTCGCCTGGCTCTCTACCTTGCTGACTGCAGATCTTAGGGCTTTTCATTCTCTGTAATCATATGAGTGCATTCTTTTTAATATGATTAATAATATAATATAATATTTAATATAATATAGTATAATCTCTAAATATCAGATCCTATTGGTTCTGTTTGTCTGGAGAATCCTCATACAATTTCCAAGAAGAAATTTTATTTTCTCTAGTAGAATATTTCAAAATGTAGTTGGCTCAATGTTACACAAAATATTGAAGCCCGCAGTCATTCCACTAGAGCTGACTGCCATCCACTGCAGATCTCCCCTTTCCCTGCTCATTTATTCTCACATGAAACAGATTTATTCCCCTTCAATATTTTTTGCAAGATTCTGATCACCTGTGCTTTAGCCTAAATGATATTATTCTAACAAGTTTATGATACATGGTCATATTTAGCTTTCTTTTTCTTACCCCATCTCCTTGGCTGTTTATTCAAAAGTTGAGCCCTTTAGAGACTACATGTAAGTGAGATCATGTTGTATTTGTCTTTCACTGATTGCCTTATTTTTCTTAGCATAATATTCTTTAGATCCATCCATGTTGTCACAATAGATAAGTTTCTTCTTGTTTACTGCTGCATAGTATTCCATTGTGTAAATGTACCACAGCTTTTTTATCCACTCATCCACTGATGGGCACTTAGGCTGTTTCCAGATCATAATAAACAAAATAGCAACAGAAACATAAATACACAGAACAGACTGACAGTGGTCAGAAGGGAGTGGGGGACTGGACAAAAGAAAGTGAAGGGATTAACTAAAGAACATTTATGCATAATCCATGGACATGGACAATGATATGGGAATTGACTTAGGGAGGGAGAAGGGTGGGGTTAAGTAGAGGTGGGGAGAGGGTGGAAAAGCACAAACAATAAAAAATTAAAAAATTAAAGTTATTTGTTAAAAATAAAATAAAATATATTTGCTAGTATTTTCATAAAAGAAAGTTGAGCCCTTTAAAGTGTTATCTATTTTATACATTAGCATAAAGACATGGTTTTGTTTATAGGTCTCCCTCTATTTTCTTTCTCATTTAGAGAAAATGTAAGTTATAGTTATTTTTTTCAGTTTTGTTTTATAACAAGTATTTTCTTTTATAGTTTTTACTACCCTAAATTTGGCAATGAGTTTTTTATATTTCTATCAATTCTATATTGCAAAGAAAATTATGTTTTTCAGTAGTTTGCTCTTGCTACACAACAAATTACCACAAACTTAATGACTTAAAATGTATATTTATTATTTCACACGTTTTATAGGTCAGAAGTCTAGCTGGCACATTTCAATTGGATTTTCAGATTCATAGGCTTTCCAGGCTGCAACCCAGGGAGTAGCTGGGCCTGTAATCTTCTCTGAAGCCCTATTTGTTGAAAGATATATTCTCCTTGTGGCTGTACAATTCTGATTTCTTGTTTTTTAGCTGGTTTTCAGACAGGAGGCTCTTTCAGGTCCTTGCTACATGGCCTTGTCCATATGCCCTTGCTCAACACATCAGGGGACTTCTTGATAGCCTGCCATCAAGAGCTATCTCTCTAGTGTATGCTAGCAATACAAAAATTAATAGGTAATAGAATGATAGATAGATAGATGATAGATTATAGATAGATAGGTCAGATCTTATATGTATATATATAGTATATACTATACATATTTATCTGGTAACATAATCACAGCAGTGATATTCCATCATCTTTGTTATATTCCAGTGGTTAGAAACAAGTCATAGATTCAGTCTATATTCAAGAAGAGAGGATTATATAAGGGTGTGATTCACTGGGGATTACCTTAGAGTGATGCCCTAACTTGTTGTTTGGTGTTTCTTCTGAACAAAGTATATCTTAATTTTGTTTTATTCACAGGTGTAAGTATTAATGGTGACGATAAGTCATACTTCACATTAGTAGATAAGAATGTGTGGATTTAACTATTGTTTGATCTGGTATTTTCAGCCAAGTTATGTCTTGAAATGTTTCACCCTAAAAAATGAATTAATAAATCAGTATTTGAAAAGCAAAGCATTTTTATTTGCATGATTAGATAGGGACAAGAAGCAAGCCACCGTGAGATAAGCATGTGCTATCTTTCTTGTTCTTTCCCACTAGGTAAACCATCTATTTTAAAAGGAAAGGAGCATATCTGACTTCATTTTAAAAATTTAATGAATACACATTTTAAAAGTTTAATGCATACTGTGTGCCAAACACCATCCTAAGGAAAATAACAAAAATCATTCATTCTTCTTTCTTGAGGCATTTTCATTCAGGAAAAAATATTTAATATTTATATAACAAATATAAATTAAAGTAAGCATAAGGTGTCAGGAACACACAGATAAGAGAAACCTAGCTGAATTCTAAAGGGAAGGTATAGTAGGCCAAATAATGGCTGCCGAAGGCATCAGGTCCTAATTAACCCCTGGAATCTGTGTTAAATAATATGGAAAAAAATGTATTTGCAGATGAAATTAAATTAAAAATCTTCGGATAGGGAGATTACCCTAGATTACCAGAGTGAGCCCTAAATACAATACAATCAGGTGTCCTTATAAGAAGACAGATGGAGATGACACAGAAGAAGAGGAGAAGATAATGTGATCACAGAGGCAGAAATTGGAGTGATATGGCCACAAGCCAAGGAATGTTGGCAACCAACAGAAACTAAAAGGAGCAAGCAATGGATGTCTTCTTAGTGATTTAAGGGAGCCAGTATTACACAGAGAATAACTTAAGCATAGTCATGAAGGTAGGAAGAGGATGGTACATACTGGGCACTGAAGTACCTTTGTGTTACTTGTGAGCAAAGAATGGGTAATAGTGAGAATGGAGGCTCATTTATAAGATAAAATCATATTGGCCTTCTATTGTGTGCTAATAATATTAATTATCCCATAGGACATAAGAATTTTTAAGTAAGAGAGTAATGTTCCATTCTTGAACATAGGGTAATCCCACATTATCTGTGGTTTTACTTTTTATAAATTCAGTTACCTGTAGTCAACTATGACGTGAAAATATTAAATGAAATATTTCAGAAATAAATAATTCATAAGTTTTATATTGTACACCATTTTGAGTAGTGTGAGGAGACCTCCTGCCAACACATTCCCTCCTGCCAGGATGTAAATCAGCTCTTTGTCCAACGTGTCTGTACTGTATACACTCCCTGCCCATTAGTCACTTAGTAGGCTTCTCAGTTACCAAATTCACCCTTGTGGTATCACAGTACTTGTGTTCAAGTCACCCTTATTTTACTTAATAATGATCCCAAAGTGCAAAAGTACTGGTGCTGGCAATTTGGATAAGACAAAGAGAAGCCTTTAATCTTTATCATAAGTATGTATGTATAGAACAAAACCATATTATATATAGAGTTTGGTAGTATCTGCAGTTTCATGCATGTACTGGGATCTTGGAGCATATCTCACAAAGAGAAGAAGAAACTACTATAATATAAAACATGGCTTAGATGTAGAACAATAGCAGAGGTAAGGGAAGCTAAAGAAGCAGAAGAAAGAATATCTGTTAGAAAGTGCTCTTATGCTCCCAAAGGGTCTAACTAAATGAGAGAAAGGAAAAATTGTTTTGAGAAATACTTATCCAGTAAACATCATAAAATCAGCAAGATTTGGTGATTATTTGTATGGGGAGGTGATATGACAAAGACTGAACAAAGCATAGGTGAGTATTGTACCAAGGTCTTACTTACGTGATTAGGTTGACAGTGACGTGGTGAACTGAGATTTTGTTGTTTAATTTTTCTATGAGAAGCAGTTTGAAACAGCAGACATTTCCATTTGGAGACATGTTAATTTCAGATACTGTTGGGGTTAGTAATGGAATCTGTCCAGTAGTGACTTGGCTCTATGAGTCGAATGCTAGTGAGAAAAAAAACAGAGCTGATGAAACATGTATTAATAGTTCATCTTATCAATAACAGTGCAGAGTTAAGTTTATGACAGGTATGACAAATTGATATTTGAAAGATTTTTGGAAAAATAATCCACTTTGATCTCTGGAAAAGAGTGAAAGCTGTTTACATAAACTTTTTCACATTTGCTTTTTTAGATGGTTTGTTCAGCCAAAGTGCCTTAGATATTTTGAAAATTCTACAAAACATAATAAATAAAATATTTGTACTTATTTTAACAACCCCATAAATAACCATCATATATCATATTTTTTTCAGCTTGTCAGCACACATACTGTGGCTCAAGGGGGATTTAAATATGCAGCCCAGAGAAATTCTCTCAGTAAGCAGAAGCTGTAATTTTAGCTACAGTTTCATTGATATGTAACCCCAATGTTCTTCCTGTCCACCATGCTGTCTCTTGGCTTTCTCTAAGGTAAATGACTTTTCTTAGCATTGAAGCTCACTGTTTTTATCACTTTCCGTGTAACATAACCAAATATGTTACAGAAATAAATTTATAAAACAAATTATAATAATAATATTATAATTTATAACATAGCACTTAACATATAGTAGGTATTCCAATATTCCATTATTGATTATTGGCTGATAATTTTGAGTCCATACAATCAAAGCAAGTTTCATTACTGAATTTTTATTTTAATAGATGTTAAGATATATATAGTCAAGTTATTGTTATAACTTCTATTACAGAGAAATACTTTGTCTCTGATAAACTTGTTATTTATTTAACCAAGCAAAGACTTGTGCTCTGTCACTATAATAATTAAATTCTTCCCAAAGGAACTCCAGCTGAGAACAGAAAGCTTCCCATGAGAATCTGAAGCAGAATTTCCTTTTGCAAATCTGTATAACCTTGTGATTTGTATTTTTAGACTTGTTTTCCTTATTCAGTGATGACAGTATTAAGCTACGCTTTTCCATACCAGTTGCAAAGGCAACTGTATTTAGTTGTAGAAATCTTTGAAAATACATCCACAAAAGTATATTTGATCAAAAAGCAATGTTGACAATTCTCTTCCCCAAGAAAGAATGGTTTTTCCACATCACCAATGCCTTGGTTGGTTTTCTGCCACATATGGATATATTTTTAAAAACAATTTCCACCAGCCTGGTTCCTAAGAGCTTGGATTTGTTCCCAATATTCCCTGTCCACCAGATTTAAAATTGTAATACTGACCATTAGGGGAATTAGAGTCCAGCAGAATTCTCTATCAGATTTTAAACCTGGACAGGCCAGCTGCTCCTCAGAGACTCTTCTCAGGGGCTGGAGTCCACATTCCCCCCTCCAGCCCAATCAGATACATTCTTCTTAGTGATTATAAATATCAATTGAACTTTAATACTTCAATCAAGTTTTGCTGAATCTGAGCAGAATTAATATATAGAAACAAATGGTGTTCAAAGATGTTTAAGACAACCATAGATGGTAATAAGTCTGGGGATGATCAGTAGTAATAAAAATAAGTAAACAATTCTGAAAAATATTTGTGAAAATTCATTTGTAAAATCAGAATGAATTAAAGATAATGAAAAGTTTCTAGGTCTATTATAGTGTTATACTAACTGCCTTATTAACAGAATGAAGAAATGGAAAAGGAAAGATAATTTGGGTTTCAAGATACATTTTAGAGTAAGTTAATTATTAAAATAGCTATTAAACTTATTAAAAATATATTACCTAGAATCTCAGTGACATTACTCAGTTTTAGAAAAGGAAAAACAAAAGTATCTGGGATGAATACAATCCAGTTTCTATGGAGACATGGACTATGTTTTATTTTTTAAAGATATATTTATTTTAAAATTTTCTGATATAACAATTTCACTTACAGTGCTCACGTGACCCTTAGTTATGACCTCTTAATGTCTTTTCCCTGCAAGATAGATTCTGGTAAAATAGTTCTCTCCTGAGGGCAGGCCTTGGTAAAAAGAGTGCTCTGTCACATTTCAAAATCATTCCCATTCTCCTCCCCTTGCCTGAAGCCCAAGGGGATTTTTTTCTGATACTCAGTGTAAGTATCTGGTAGAATTCCTGGAAGCAAAATTCACAAAAGCTAGGGACGTCTCTTTTCTGAATCTCCCTGGAGATTTTAATGTTCTGAGTTGTCCACACAGAACCTCCAGCCATTTGTCAACTGCAGCTCAGGTTTTCCTCGCTCAGCACTGGTTTCTGTAGAGGTTTCTGCTCTGCTAAGCGGTGACGGCCTGTACTTGCCTGTCTGGTCTCCAATTCTGGTGTAGTGATTTGCCCTGTAACCTCACTTTTCTGAAAGATCTAAGAGGAGGTGTAGATTTTTCAGTTTGCTCAGCTTGTCTGGAAAGGAGGGGTGGCTTCCAAGCTCCTTATATACCAAACCCCTATGTTTCATTTCTAAGAGGAGAAAAAAACTGGTAACAAATTTATACATCAAGCTGCTTGAAATAAACAGATAAATTATTATCATTATTATGTTACAGATGGGAAACAGACTCAGAGGGATTAATTATACAATTGGCAAATCTTTCCTTTAAACAATCTATATATAGCATTAATGTTACATTTTAGACATTCTTAGAAAAGTCAACGTACACTTAACGGAATTTTCAGCTTTTTAAAAACTGGAATATACATTTTCAGATAGTTATCATCTTATAAGTCACTAATAAAAAACTTAAATGCATTCAGGTATTTGGCAGGTAGCATAAAGATGTGAAATGGTATGAAATGGACAGAGGTAAAACAAAAAGGGGATTCTGCACATGATGACTAATTGAAGAGTTAGTGCTCACTCTATTTAAAGGTGTTCATACAAAGAACAGACAAAAAGCTAAAATTCTCTAGCTGGACTTTTGATCCAAGTCAATTTTTAAGGCCTCTTTGAAAGTTATTATATTATAGAATTTTAGATGTATTTTAAAAGTTTTTGCATAATATAACACATAACTTAATTACATTTTCATTCTGAATGCACCTACACATAAGAAACCAAAATTTATGTCTTCAAACTACTCTGGTTTAAATCCAAGACCGAAATATCTCACAGTGGAAACAAAAAAAGAAAATGAATACATTACCAAAAATAAAGTTGAAAATAAATTATAAGACAAACTAAAAATAAAACATTGGGAACAAAATAAACACACTTATGCTACAAAATGTCTCATTATAAAGCTGTAGCATTTTTTAAAAATGTTGTTAGGTAAAAATATAATATGGACTTTTGCAAACCCTACAACATTTAAATCTCACAATGATGGTATATCAGTAATATAATTCTTTCTCCAAGTTCTCAAACTTACATGTTATTATAAACTTTTACAGCCCAAGATACTTTTATTAAATTTATTCTCATAATAAAGATATTCACCATTGCCTCTTGCATTTCAAACCTTCCTTATAAAATAATTTCCTTTTCTTGAAATTACATTATTTGTAAGTTTCTTCAGTGACAATATGTTGAAAATAAACTCTATGCTTATTTTGCCTGGCATTTTTTTTACTTATCTCCTGTTCTCGAGAGATAATTTCTTTGGATATATATCATGTGGTATGTATTTAACCTTTGCCCTCTGAAATGATTACACTATTTTATTCTTCTTTCCATTGCTGCTATAGTTATAGGTAATGTCTATTTTCTCTCTGGCTTTTTTCCCTCTAAGATTTTTATCTCTGTATTTGATATACTTTAGTTTCACAATAATGCGTTTATGTGTGGATTTTAACTTTGTTTGGTAATTCTGTTTCCTTTAATTATATAAAGTCATCAGCTAACATCTATTTAATTACAGTCTCTCAACATTTTATTTTATTCTTCTAGAGCTCATCTGGTTATGTGTTAACATTTTCTTTAGTTACACTATGGTATTTGACCTCTGTTTCATACAGTCGCTCTCTTCCTCTTTTCAGAACATACAGCATTTGTGTATTTGCCCCAGATCTACATTCTAGTTCGCTAATTTTATTTTCAGCTATGTTTTAACAATTCAGTTGAAAGAAATGCAATATTAAAAATGGATATGTATGAGATGTTAATAAAGGTACTACTTCCTGAGTTTAGGGAAAACAACAAGAGTAGTTACCATGTCCAAACCTGCTTGGACAGCACAAAATAACAAGATTTCTGATTTTTTTAAGAGAAATAAAGCCAACGCAAAGTGAACTTTCTGATTTATTGCAATGGGTCCCATTGGAGTAACTCATCCAGAATCCAAAGAGCGAGGAAACAAGACAATACAGTTTTATCCTAATAGACGCCTCAGAGCACAGAGCAATATCGGAGAAACTGGAGGAGCAAAGAGAAAACATCTGGTATGATGAAACATTGCTATGATCATCTTAGTCTGTATAATATTGAAGATTAAAACTATATATGATTAGTATTTAAATATTTACTTTTAAAGGAACAAAACAGAAATAATAAGAATAAGGTACTGATGTTGCATTGTATGTCAGGGTGAAGTTCTTTGGAAATATTTTTAGTCATTCAACACAGAGATCTGACATAGTTCAAAGTGTTTCACTCACCACTGAAGCCAAGAGGTTCATCAAAGGGCTGGAAATAGAGTAGATATTCACTGTCATTCAATTTTGGAATTAATGTGGCAAACTTTTCCAAAAAAATAAAAATCATTAGATTTTCACCTGTTTCATCTTTATTTTTATCCATCCCTTTAGTTACTATTATTGTCATGGTTATATTCATCAAGTACATTGCTATCAAAACCATTGTGTGACTGAATTTAAAGCCAAGAGAAATCATTTAAATACTGTTTCATGTGAGATAAACTAGAATAATGTCAGATTAAAAACTCAGGATAATTCATTTTATTCTCTGACTTATATTCCAGTTTTTGGTACTACATCAGTTTAGAAGTATAATCCTTAAATAGTCTCAGTACAGCTCCATAAAGCCTAAAATCTGGACTCATGAAATTAATCGCTCTTCCCTTAATCATTTTAAACTCTGATTCAAATAAACAACTTAAATCTATCTGTGAAAAGATAATTATGCCAATTAGATTCAGTTGATAGAGCTCTTAAAAATTAGAGCGCAGAAAATTAGTCTTTATATGTTATGATTCAAATCTTTGTAATTCACAACTATAGTAAATTTTTAATGTAAAGTGACCTTCAGAATAATTTAGTCTAAATTGAAAGATCCTTGTGTATCTTAAAAGAACATTTTGGGTTAAGCGTTAGATGTGCATCCTATATGTGTTTTTATAATTTTTAGAGTTTAATTAATATTAAGTTAACTTCAGTAATTTAACTTCGTTCTTGCAGGAATAGTGAACTAAAAGTCTAAAGTTTTTATTAGGAAGCTATCTTTTAGTTCCCCATCCACAGTTTCAAAGACTCATTTCAAATACATTTTATTCTTATTCACACCCATCCTTTCTTTGCCTGTTTCATGTTTGGCCTCCTCCTCTTTCCAACATTGTGCTTACTTTTAAAAAATACTGGTCTTGCATTCATAATTTCTGACCCAATTTTCACCTTCTTTCTCATAGTTTGTCTCGATTCAAAATTTTTTTTATTGTTTAAACTAAATCCCTAATTTAGCTAATAAGTATTTTAAACAAGACTTTGTGGAATTTTCTCAGTTTATTGTTTGATCATATTAATTTATATCACTTTAATTCTAGACCATTCATTTTTTCTGTTATGCTTTGAAATTTCACGAAGTCAGTGTGTTTCATGGCTGTTGTATCATTCTCTTCAAGTTACTTGTATTATTGTTCTTTAATATTATAATGCCTTTTGAACTTCACAGTTTTTGTGTCATTTTAATTTAAAACTCTTCTATTTTAATTAAAAGCTATTTTTTAAAACTAAATGATTATTGTATGCATATATGAATAGCTAATATAGACTAATTAAAGTAATTTTAAAATATTTATAAATTTATATAAAAGCTTTTATTCATAAATATGTGTTGCAATTCACCACCATAAGCACAGGATGTACTCCAATCAAAAATTTGGTTTGGAAGTTCATATTGATAGCACGCACCAAGCACAGAAGGTTCTGAAAGGTTCATTACTCACGTATGAGGCTTCCTGGGAAAAGCTGTGCAGGCTTCCCAGCATATAAAAAATGGCTTAGGAGCACAAGGAAAGGAGACTATCTTCTTCTCTTGTTTTTTAGTGTGATGAGATGGTAGGGCAAGGTGAACAGTCCAGTGTCCATGGCCAGAGCTTGGGATGTTTAAACTTCCTGCTGACATCAAATGTGGGAGCTCTTGGCTTTCTTATCAGCCTCTCCAGTTAGGAGGTAGAAGGGAATGGGGTGTGGTGTGATGTGAAAGCTGTTAACCATAAAACATTAAAATGAAGCCAGAGTTTTATTACAATAATAACTAAGCATTTTATCTTAAATATAATGGGGCATGGTAAAACTTAAGGAAAGAATAATCTCGAGAAATCTTAAAAATCTGCATCATATATTTGTCAAAAATAATTTTTCTTAATCCAAATTGTCCACCATTCTCTTTTACACATTGCAATCTTTATCAAAGTTCAAGACATTTCTCACAGTTGGAAAGTTTATAATTTAAAACACCCCAAAGTGCATGCAAATATTTCATATTAATTTAAATAGAATTTTTAATTTATATTTGATTCTTTTAAATTACTTTAAATATTTTATATCTTTTTGAAACCACTATACTTTTAACTAACCTCATTTCCAAATTTCCCCTTTGTACTAAAGTAAAATAGTTAAAAATCCACGAAGAGTATTCTATAACTCATTAGGCTTTATTATAATTAAAAAATAAGTTATATTACTTGACTTTCCGATACTGACTCTTATCTTCTGACCTGAAGAAACCCTTACTGTTTTAGCAGACGTTTATCCTAAAACCTCAGCATTTCCACCATAATGAGAGAAGAAAGGTTGAAAGTTCTGAACCTACTCATGACTTTACTGTTTCTATTTTTAGATCAGGACTGACCTTTCTCAGGCTCGAGTTTTGAAGAAAACATTCACATAACTTTTGGGGACTTTAAAAATTAAGAACTTTTACCCTTGAGATTGATATGATGGCTGTCATACATTTCTTATTTTATAGGCATGGTGAATGGCTTTAATGAAAAAAGATGTTATTTTCACATTTTCCTGGTGAAAAAGCTCTAAAAAGTTTTCTTTGCTAACAATAACACACACACACACACACACACACAAATCTATTATGGAGATATGAGATTGATTAACCAAATTTTAACTCCTTAGAAAAAAAATTTGTATTGTATATTCATTTTATGTATGTGGGTCATCTTTTAATAATATTGTTGAAAGTTATAAAAGGATGTGAAAGAAGAGTAATTTACATATGTAAACTTGCATATGTTAAAAAATATTATGATGCAGGAATATGCATTTCTTCTTTAAAAAAAGAGCAAAAATACTTCTGCTGTTGAAATTTTACTATTCATTAAGCCCATCTCAAAATCTGCTTTGTCTTTTATATTTACCCTGGTTCATCCAGATATATTAAATCTTTCCTCTGCTTAAATATTTCAACAACAAAAACAAGCTTGTAGATACAAAGAACAGATTTGTGGTTACCAGAGGTGTCGGTGAGGATTGGGTGAACCGATTAAGGGGCTCAAAGGTACAAACTTTCAGGTGTAAAATAAGAAAATTGTGGGAATGTAATGAACGTATAGCATGGTGATTTCAGTTAATAATGCTGTATTCCATTTTTAAAAATCACTAAAAGAAGATCTTAAAAGTATTGATCACAAAAGAAAAAAAAAGTTTTGTAACTATGTTTGAGGGCAAATGTAATTTATTACTATAGCAATCATTTCTCAATACATACAAATATGAAATCATTATTTTGTACCACTGACACTAACAACATGTCATATGTCAATTATACCTCACAAAAACATTTGTGTTTATCCTTCAATTATAACAGCATTTAGTCACATTCTGCCTTGATTATTACTTCGAGTTACTCAACTCTACTGAAGCTTTTACTTTAAAATTTTAGTCTTGGATTAATATGATTCAAAGAAATATACATTAAAATGAAATTACAATTTTTACAAGATGAAAAGAGAGATGAGAAAGTAATCTTGGGGAATGTATGTATATACATAAATCTCTTGGACTGAGCAGAGTATTTGAGGATGTTTGTGTACCATACTTTGCTGATCAGAAAACACCCATGAGAGGATACTCTAATTCGATGATCAATCCATCCTGTGAAATTCTGTCTTGTGCCATCCTATGTACTCACAAAGGGTCCATGGCAACAGGGAGTAAGGCAGGTATGGCCTCTGAATATAGAATATTCCTCACCAAGGCTGATCTCCCAGCTACCACTGTTAAGGATTCAATTGACAATGGCAAAAACAAATTTTAAATTTTTGACCTGGCATAATTCCCTGGCAGTATCAGCAATGGTGACAGGTGGTAGTCATTATCCCCTTGCATTCTAGAAGTGATACTGATTTATCTTCAGAGAAAGAGACTGTTGCACAGATTTGCTCTTCCTGTCTGAAACATTTCTGTCAAGACTCCATTAATGCTTTGCCTATCCATTTGGCAAGCCACAAATCATCAGGGAATGCATTTCATGGCAAAGGGATGAAAGAATAACCTATTGGAGACTCACTTACAACATCATCTGGGTTACAGAAACTACACATTTGAGATACTATCCTACAGGATGTGGTAAATTCCTCAAAGCAAAGGCCATCTAATCTAGAGCCATTTACCCGAGCAACAAAGGAACAGAAAAGAAAATGGCCCCTCTCACAGATAGCAAATAAACCATTTTCCCCTATCTGTAAATATGATCAGTTGGTTGGGAGGCTTTAATTCCTTTTTTTGTTTGTTTGTTTTTTGTTTTGAATTTTTGTTGTTTGTTTTGTTTTGCTTATACATTTTTTAAATTAATTAATTTTTAATAGCAATAAAAAATAACAGTTTTC
The DNA here is from genome assembly GCF_987537825.1 of Furipterus horrens. NCBI lineage: Eukaryota > Metazoa > Chordata > Mammalia > Chiroptera > Furipteridae > Furipterus > Furipterus horrens. Next base: position 30,000,806 of record NW_028327174.1, read on the forward strand.
CCCTCTCAGACTTAAGACCTTTTATAATCTAATAAAGGACAATGGGCGAAGGTCTTGTGCTCCTCTAGATGCTTCAAGCTGGACATGGTCTTTGTCCTAACTGTCCTTGGGTCCAAAAGTCCCTAAAAAGAATGTGAGTGTAGCAGGGAGGGTGGCCTTCCCACATAGGGAAGGATCTTGCAGACTCCAGGTCATTTGGCTGTCCCCGGACAATGACGTGCTTGGTTTAACAGGCTGGCATCCTTATTGTATTCTAAGGGCAACAGATTTGTCAACAGGGTTAAAAGGCATCATTCAATCTATAACCACTAGATGACAAAAGGCAGGGATTAATTTTTCAATGTCCCACATTAGGGAAAAAAAAAGACTTCTTTGGAGGATGGTATGCAAGGCACATGACACCTGTCCAAAATCCTTTTGCCCACTATACTCATTTGGGCTGAGGGGAATATTTTAGGTTTTCCCTCTCTCAAATCTCTGGACCCTTTCTGTCCAAGCCATTAGGATAGAAAAGAGAAACCAGTTTTAAAATGAAGCCCACAGATGACCCCGTGATTGACCAACCCAACCACTTAGTTTAGCCAAACCATTGAGTCTCTGGAGGCAACGATGCAGACAAGATTAAGTGAGGTCTATACATACAATCACTTAGGTAATGTGTTCATAGGCTTATGCCCTATGAAAACAGAACACACATGTTAATTTACACAACATAACCCACAAACAAGTCTCTAAATCTGCAAGACTGTCTTATTAGAAAGACATCCAGTTGCAAGGCATTTAACATTATTCTTGCCTGTAAATTAAGCAATGTTGATGTCACAGACCTAGTTTAACTTTCAAATGAAAACAAACATTAAATGAAAATAAACTTTAAAGACAGCTGCACTACTTTATAGTCTACAACTGAGCATTGTGCTTTTCCTTGAATCACAATTTTTCTCCTTAAGATTACCCTCCTTGTGATTAAAGGGACTGCAATAAGTCCAGTTTTAATTTATTCTGTTTGTTTGCATAAACACAACAAAAGCAGCAAATGATCACATATGATCTTTATGTCTGTTTTGCTGGAACTTGTTACACAAGGAACCTTTAGGGTGACTTTCAGTCTACCCTTCAGGGCACAGGAACTGAGCCACATACCTGCCATTCAGCCTTGCCAGTAAACACCTGTCTTTTCCAAATCCTTTGGGTTTTCCATTGTGCGTTAAGGTCTCTTCTAGCCATCTTATAGGAAAACAACTTTCATTTCTTCCCTGGAAGGATTGCTGTGGACCACACAACCAACCAAGGTAACAGACGTTTTTTCTCATGAGCTTTTATTACCTTTGAAAGTCAATCATAGTTCCTCAGGGCTTTTTGGTAACAACCAGAGCCCAAGTATGTCTCCTTTAGACATGACATTCCAGTCAAAGTCATGGTCAACAAAACCTCTATTAACAATCGGTCTTGTTAGTTTTATGCAAAGAACCTTATGCCATTACTTACTTCTTAAGAATGCCAAATTCTGGAGGGATCAGGTAGGGAGAAAAATATACAGTGTGAAGGAAAATCCTCATCCTTCTAATATTCACTAAAATTGCATTTCCATGCTTTACATATTCTTTTATTCACTTTCTTACATGTGAAGTTTTGTGTGTTTGTTTGTTTGGTTTTGTATTTGCTGGCTCATTTATTAATTTATTTTGTTTTCACATTTTCCCCCACTAAAAATTTTTGTTTTTTGTTTTTTTTCTGTTACAATTTTCCCACTCAGTTGTCCATGTCCATGGGTCATTTATACATGTTCTTTGACTAGACTCTTCCCCTTCTTACCCTTTTCTCTCCCTCTCCTCTCCCCCTTTTTCACTGTTAGTTTATTCCTTGTGTACATACATCTTGTTCAGTTATGCTTATTTGTTTGTGTTGTTCATTAGTCTCCTGTATTAGGTAATACCATATGATATTTTTTTTCATTGCCTGGCTTATTTCATTAAGCATAATTCTCTCTAGTTCCATCCATGTTGTTGCAAATGGTAGAAGTTCCTTCTTTCTTTCTGCTACATAGTACTCCATTGTGTAAATGTACCACAGTTTTTTGATCCACTCATTTACAGATGGGCACTTAGGCTGTTTCCAGCACCTGGCTATTGTAAATAGTGCTGCTGTGAACATAGGGGTGCATAGGTTTTTTTAAATTAGTGTTTCAAAGTTCTTCATATATAATCCTAGCAATGGAATTGCTGATTCAAAAGGCAGTTCCATTTTTAGTTTTTTGAGGAAAATCCATATTGTTTTCCATAGTGGCTGTACCATTCTGCATTCCCACCAACAGTGCACTAGGGTTCCCTTTTCTCCGCATCCTCGCCAGCACTTGTTTGTTGATTTGTTGATGATGGTCATTCTGACTGGTATGAGGTAGTATCTCATTGTGGTTTTTATTTGCATCTCTCTGATAGCTAGTGATGTTAAGCATTTTTTCATATGCGTTTGGAGCCTCTGTATGTCCTCTTTGGAAAAGTGTATGTTCATGTCCTTTGCCCATTTTTTAATTGGGTTGTCTGTCTTCTCGGTGTTGAATAGTATAAGTTCTTTATATATTTTTTAAATCAATCCCTTGTCTGAGGTATCATTGGCAAATATATTTTCCCATATGGTTGATTCTCTTTTCATCTTACTGATGTTTTCTTTTGCTGAGTAGAAACTCTTTAGTTTGATGTAGTCCCATTTATTTATTCTTTCCTTTATTTCCCTTGCCTTAGGAGATATATAAGTGAAAATATTGCTATGTGGGATATCTGAAATTTTCCTGCCTATGTTTTCCTCTAGGACTTTTATGGTGTTACGTCTTACATTTAAGTCTTTGATCCATTTTGAGTTTATTCTGGTGTATGATGTAAGTTGGTAGTCTAGTTTCATTTTTTTTTTTTTTTGCATGTCCCTGTCCAGTTCTCCCAACGCCATTTGTTGAAAAGGCTCTTCTCACTCCATTTTATGTTCCTTCCCCTTTTGTCAAATATTAGCTGACCATATAGACAGGGGTTTATTTCTGGGCTTTCTATTCTGTTCCATTGATCTATATCTCTGTTCTTATGCCAGTACCAGACTGTTTTGATTTCCATGGCTTTGTAGTATAGTTTGGTATCAGGTATAGTGATTCCTCCTATTGTGTTCTTCTTCCTCAAGATTGCTGTAGCTATTCAGGGTCTTTTTTGGTTCCATATAAATTTTGAAGTACTTGTTCTAGGTCTGTGAAATATGTCATTAGTATTTTAATAGGGATTGCATTGAATCTATAAATTGCTTTGGGTAGTATGGACATTTTAATGATGTTGATTCTTCTCATCCATGAAGATGGTATATGCTTCCATTTATTTGTATCCTCCTTAATTTCTTTCTTCAGCGTTATGTAGTTTCCTGAGTACAGGTCTTTTACCTCCTTGATTAAGTTTATTCCTAGGTACTTTATTTTTCTTGTTGCTATAGTAAATGGATATTTTTTATTGAGTTTCTGTCTCCGATGTTATTGTTGGTGTACAGAAATGCCTTTGGTTTCTGAATATTGACTTTGTACCCTGCTATTTTGCCAAATTCACTTATTAGGTTGAGTAGACTTTCGTGGAGTCATCTATAGGGTTTTCTATGTACACTATCATGTCATCTGCAAATAGTGACAGTTTTACTTCCTCTTTTCCAATTTGGATGCCTTTTATTTCTCTTTCTTGTCTGATTGCTGTGGCTAGAACTTTCAAGACTGTTGAATACAGGAGGGGAGAGTGGACATCCTTGTCTTGTTCCTGACCTCAGGGGGAATGCTTTTAGTTTTTGTCCATTGAGTATGATGTTGGCTTCAGGTTTCTTGTATATAGCCTTTATTATGTTGAAGTATGCTCCCTCTATTCCCATTTTGCTGAGTGTTTTTTATCATAAATGGGTGTTGTACTTTATCAAATGCTTTTTCTGCATATATTGATATGATCATGTGGTTTTTATCTTTTATTTTGTTTATGTGGTGTGTCATGTTTACTGATTTGCAAATATTAAACCATCCGTGTATCCCTGGGATGATTCTCACTCGATCGTGGTGTATGATCTTTCTAATATGTTGCTAGATCCTGTTTGCCAATATTTTGTGGAGGATTTTAGCATCAATGTTCATCAGAAATATTGGCCTGTAATTTCCTTCCTTTGCTGTGTCTTGACCTAGTTTTGGAATTAGAGTAAAACTAGCTTCATAGAACGAGCTTGGGAGTCCTCCCTCTTCTTGGATTTTTTGGAATAGTCTGGGAAGGATAGGAGTTAGTTCTTTCCTAAATGTTTTGTAAAATCCACCTGTGAAGCCATCTGGTCCAGGGGTTTTGTGTGCCTGGAATTTTTTCATTACTATTTCAATTTCACTCATTGTTATTGGTCTGTTCAGTCTTTCTGCTTCTTCTTGATTCAGTTTTGGAAGATTATATGTTTTCAGAAATTTGTCCATTTCATCTAGGTTGTCAAATTTCTTGTGATACAGTTGTTGATAATAATTTCTTACAATTCTTTGTATTTCTGTGGTATTGATTGTGATTTTTCCTTTTTACTTTCTGATTTTATTTATTTGGGTCCTCTATCTTTTTTTCTTTATGAGCCTGGTTAAAGGTTTGTTGATTTTGCTATCTTTTCAAAGAACCAGCTCTTGGTTTTATTGATCTTTTGAATTGTTTGTTTAGTCTCTATGTCATTTAATTCTGCTCTGATCTTGATGATTTCCTTCCTTCTGCTCATGCTGGGGCTTTGTTTGTTGTTGTTCCTCTATTTCTTGTAGCTGTAGGGTTAGATTTTTTACTAGAGATTTTTCTCTCATTTTTATATAGGCCTGTATTGCTATGAACTTTCCTCTCAGGACTGCTTTTGCTGTGTCACATAGATTTTGGGCTGTTGTGTGTTCATTAGGATTTGTTTACAGAAACTTTTTTATTTCTTTCTTGCTGTCATTGTTAACCCATTTATTATTTAATAACATGTTATTCATTCTCTATGAGTCTGAATGTTTTTGAGTTTTTTTCTTGAGGTTGATTTCCAGTTTCAAGCCATTTTGATCTGAGAAGATGCTTGATATAATTTCAATATTCTTGAATTTGTTGAGGCTTGTTTTGTGTCCTACCATGTGGTCTGTCTTTGAAAATGTTCCATGAGCACTTAAAAAGAATGTATATTTTGCTTCTTTGGGGTGAAAGTTCTATATATATATCAACTAAGTCCATTTGATCTAGAGTGTTGTTCAATGCCTTAATATCCTTGGTGTTTCTTTGCTTCAAAGATCTGTCCATTGTTGACAATGGGGTGTTAAGGTCCCCTACTATGAGTGTGTTGCTGTCTATGTCTTTCCTGGAGTCTTTCAAAATTTTCCTTACATATTCAGGTATCCTAAGTTGGGTGCATATATGTTTACAAGGGTTATAACTTCTTGATTTATTTTTCCCTTAAGTATTATGAAATGTCATTCTTTGTCTCTTTTTTTGGCCTTTGCTATGAAATCTGTTTTGCCTGTTATAAGTATTGCTACCCCAGCTTTTTTTTTTTTTTTTATGTCCATTAGCTTGAAATATTTTTTTCCATCCCTTCACTTTCAGTCTGTGTAGATATTTTGTTCTAAGATGGGTCTTTTGTAGACAGCATCTATATGGGTCATGCTTTCTAATCCATTTGGCTACCCTATGTCTTTTGATTGGTGCATTTAATCCATTTACATTTAAGGTTATTATCAATTGGTACTTATTCATTGTCATTTTCCCCCTTTGTACTTGTGTTCTTCTCCTTCTTTCTCTGTTTCTTCATCTTCCTAAAGCAGACCCTTTAGCATTTCTTGCAATGTTGGTTTGGTGAAGATGTATTCTTTTAGCCTTCTTTTGTCTGGGAAACTCTTCATTTCATCTTCCATTTTGAATGAAAGTATTCTTGGTTGTAGGCCTTTGTTTTTCACTGGTTGAAATATTTTTTGCCATTCCCTTCTGGTTTGTAGTGTTTCTGTTGAGAAAGCTAATGATAGCCTTATTGGAGCTCCCTTGTATGTTATAAGCTGTTTCTCTCCTGCTGCTTTTAGAATTATCTCTTTGTCTTTCAATGTTGCCATTTTAATTATGATGTGTCTTGAAGTGAACCTGTTAGGGTTCATCTTCATTGGGACCCTCTGTGCTTCCTGAACTTGAGTGACTTTTTCTCTCATCAAGTAATGGAAGTTTTCTGTCATTAGTTTTTCAAAGAGGTTTTCTATCCCTTGCTCCTCTTCTTCTCCTTCTAGTATTCCTAAGATATAGATATTATTACATTTCATGTTGTCCTGCAGCTCTCTTAAAACCTCTTCATTCTCTTTCAGTCTTTTTTCATTTTGTTTCACTGTCTGGGAATGTTTTTCTACATTGTCCTCCAGCTTGCTGATCTGATCTTCTGCTTCCTCTAGCATGCTTTTAATTACTTCTATGTGTTCTTCAATTCAGAAATTGTATGCTTCATTTCCTCCTGGCTCTTATTGATAGCTTCTATGTCCTTTTTCATGCTCGTGTAATTCTCAGTAAGTTCCTTGTAGTTTCCCTGAAGTTCCTTGTAGTTTCCCTGGAGTTCTTTGTAGTGTTCTTTGAGCTCGCTGATCTCATTGAGCTTCCCTATGTTTTGAATTCTATGTCTGATAGTTTGCTTTCCTCTATTTCATTTAGCACTTTTTCTGAGGATCCCTCCTTTCCTTTTGATGGGGTGTTGTTTCTCTGTCTCCCCATTTTTGTGAGTCTTCTTGTTTGTTTCTGCTTCTTAAATTGATCTGCACTTCCTGGATCTTTCCCTGGTGGCATCAGATCATGTACCAGTCTGGGCCAAGGCAGACTGTTGGAGACTTCCAGGGATCTACTGCCTTTGTCTGTCTCCTTTATTTGTTAATCTATTCAATGTGTGATCAGCCTTAAGCACTGAGGGTGGGACAGATTAATTCCTGTGGGCGGGGCTTTTGCTTCCCCTCAGGCTGACATCACTTGGAGGGGAATGGTCTGCCTGCAGTATGGGGAATGATTCAGCACTAGGACCTGGTCGGCTGCTCCCTTAGTTCTCTCCTCAAAGCCATCGCCCGAAATTCTCCTCAAGCATCTCTAGTACTCTCTGCCCTCCCTCTGTTTGAGCCCAGGGTAAGTGGATGCCAAAATATTTTTGTATGTGGTCCGCTTAAGAGCTCTTTTTCTCCCGCTGTTTCTTTCAGGTCAGCAAAAAACCCTGTGGCTTTTCACTTTTCACAGCTGGATGCTATTTTACTTTCCACTCTGTTGCTGTAGGCTGGGACGCCCAACTGGAGGCTTAGACCCTGCCCTTCTCAAAGGGGAACTCCCAGCTGTTGATCTATTTCTCAGTCCCTTCAGCTGCCACCCTTGAGAGCCCAGCCAGCCCTTTCACGCCTCCATACTTCCTACCAGTCATGTTGTGATGAAACGGCCTTTTCTGTCTCTCTGTAGTTATAAGACTTCTCTCCAGCTGGTGTTCAACTGGTTATTCCAGATGATTTCTCCACAATTAAGTTGTAATTGCAGATTGGTCCTGGGAGGAGGTTAGTGTAGCTTCCACTTACTCCTCCACGATCTTGGATCCCAGAGGCTTTAATTCTTAAGAGAAAAATATTTCCACTGGGACACAATAATGGTCCTATTAAAATGGAAACTGAAACAGCCCCCAGCCATCTGGGCTCCCTATGTAGGTTCCAGTTGACAAAGGAAGAAATCATTGTATTGATGTAAGTGATTCTAAGTCCTCTGGGGAAACAGAGCCACTGCTACTCAATGGGAATAAGAAAAATATATCTGAATACCAGAAGTTACCACTGATGTACTGCTTTGTATTCCTTTTATGAGAATGATAATACATTGAAAAATTTAAAATGTCAATTTGATAAGAGACATGACCACTAAAAAGCCAATCTATGTATATATGCAAGTTCCAGTCACCTCATCTAGCTGAGATACTGATAGAAGGTAATCCTCAATCACAAATGTTAGGTATATTTATTTTGTTTTTACTCACAACCTCAATTGGCAATCATTTAAATTCAATCATTCACACATATTTTAGTGGTGATGAAACATTTTGCCAAGAGAATATCACATATATAATTATTTATAGATACATCTAATTATTTGTGAATTATTTCACCTTTGACTCTAATTCATTTGAAATTTGATATAGAGATAAAGGTATATATATATATATATATATATATATATATATATATATATATGTGTGTGTGTGTGTGTGTGTGTGTGTGTGTGTGTGTGTGTTTTGCCTTAATAATTAGTTAATAATCCTATCAACTGATACTTAATTATTTTGTTTATTTTAATATTTATATACAATGAATGATTCCTCAAATAGTTTGATTTGAAGTATAGCTTTAAAATTTATAAACTTATTTTGTATTAAGCAAAACAAATGCAAATTATTTCAACTACTCATGACAGAATTTCTTTTAGTATGGAATTTTCTTTGAGGAAGAACATTCTGACAATTGCTTAGGGGTAGAAGATGGTTCATTGAAAGCACAGGGCAAGATGTGTATGATCTAAAGCAGCAATTTTCAGCTGCACACTGGTATGCCACAATAACTTTTAAAACATTCAGTTCCTGACTATATAGTCAGGGGCACTGACCTCTTTCCCCCTAGATTGTCAAATAAAAAAATCACAATAGCCAAAAAAATAATAGTCATTAGTGTGAATGCCAGGTCTTAAACCATTAATATATAGGTCATATAATAAACTTGCATCTTACTGGCCACATCATATAATAAGGTTGCATCTGATTGGTTAATTCTTGGTGCCAGAAATCCTTATATACAAGTATAGAGCAACAAGGATAGGTAGTTATTATTATTTTGTATATCAATAAAATTATATCTATTTTTTCCTATTGGCAAAAATATTTATTTTTTTATGTGCCACAGAATTTTAGTACTTTATATGCGTAATGCAATGAAAAAGGTTGAAAATAGCTGCCATACAGAAATAAGCCAAAAAAGGGGGGAAGAAGAGGAAGAAAATAGAATTCCTAAAGAGGAGAGTAATAAAACGTAGGGAAGAGAAAATGTCAAGTAATAGAACAAGTTCCATGTGAAATATTAGGATAGTTTTCCTGGTGGCTGAAGGACTTTCAAGAATGGAGATTCCTTTCCCATTATATTCAGCAAACGCTTATTAAATGCTTATGGCAAAGATTATTATGAGTACTATAGACACTAAAGTCAAGGGAATAAATAAAACATTTTGACACCAATATTAGACAATAAAACACTAAACAAGCTAGTGACAGAATGTCTTTGGTAGGAAAAGTGTGGTGGAGTGGATAGTTAAGAAAAGCACTCTAAAATATTCTCATTGCTACCACATAAAATACTGTCATTCTCAAATGTGCATACTCCACTGCAAATTCTAATATTTTAACCAACAAGGGTGAGTTGCCTCGATCTGCCAATATGGAGTATGCAAAAAAAGAAGCAGAGACTGGAGGCCTGAGTCTGAAGTAATTATGAGATATAAACCACAAGAATTGAAAGAACAAACAGTGACAGATTCACAACCAGACAGCAGTGCAAAGAAAATGTCCTCAGTTGGAATTTAACATTATCTGTTCTATCTCATTTATCTTTTATCTATTCTTATACCACTATCATATTTTATTCATTTAAGTAGCATTTGATTTATTGGTAATCAGTCTCTAATCATTTGACTTTTTTTGAAACATTTCTTTTCTTATTTTTCATATTAACTCTAAATAAATTGTCATATTTTTAAAACTATCTTTGATGTAATTATAATATGCATCATAATGAAGTGTGGACTGAAAAGCTAAAAGTGAAGGTTGTGCGTTATGCAGTTACTCCCAGATAATATAAAATGGTAAATAAAATTTTAATTCTGTTGTTGGAGGATTGGTGTTATTTAACTAAACTGAAATTTTTGTGTATCGGTACCTCACTAAGAAAGGACGAACTGCCTGTGTGTGTGTTTGTGTGTGTTTTGAACATATTTATCATATTTCAATATTTGAGTAATTCCTTACAATAAGCTTATCAATTACTTAACTTGAGATTTTTAAAAAGCATCTCACAAAGAAGTTGAATATGTTTATTCTAGACAGTGTGTAATGTGCTTTTATTTTCTGATTGGCATAGTTTACTTCCAAATCTCCCAACAGGTAATTTCTGATATATGCAAAGGGTAAGAGCTTTGTCATTGTACTGAACACTCTTAAGAGAATTTTTTATTGTCTTTCTTATGTTTTAGATAAATACAATTATAACATCTGAAAATAACTTTGTTATTTTACTTTTACAATAATAGCAATTCATTAATTATATAATTCTTGAAATTTTATAAATGTATAATTTTTCCTATTTTACTGCATTAAGTAATATTTCCAGAACCATATTTTTTATGGTTCTAAATTAAATGTAAAATCTACCATTTTATAATTGATTAAGTTGTTGGATATTAGTTTCTCATTCTGGTAAGGAAAATTTATTGCATTATTTATAAATAATTCTATAAGTTTAGAAAATAAATTGTTTCAACTGTAGATACTTTTATCCTGACTCATTGATATAATTAGTTTTATAGATTTCCTAATATTACTTCATGGGTAAACTGCCTCACCACTCAAGATAAAGAGTTGCAATTTGACCCAAGGTGCTTCTTTCTATTTCATATATCCTGTTCCAAATCTATCAGAAATGCTTCAACATATAGTTGATATGCTTCCCTAATTTATAATCTGACTTGGGGTTTTCTTTGTATATTCTTTTGGTTTTCAGAGTGGAGAAATAGAAGTAAGAAATTCTAAATCTTTACTCAAGTCAATTTTTCAAACAGAATCTGAACTTCAGCACTTTATTCATAAGACAAACACATCACCAGATGTGAAAAATATTATAAAAATTGAAATTTAGAAATGATCAATGTAATTATTACCATAATTTATTAAAATTAATCAAAATGGTTAGAATTTAAAAAAACTAGAACCTCTCCCATCTTTTTTCAGTGCCTCAAAGTCACAATCATGGACATGTCTACACTGTTTCTATCAGTTTTCCATTACATTTTATGCCAGCAACTAAGATCCTTTTATTATCTTATTGTGTTTTCTAGAGAAATTATATTTTAAGAATAATAAACACTATTATGCATATCTGTTTTCTGTATACTTCCTTACATTATTCATCTACAGGTTATTCTGAGCTTGTTATATAAAACTTAGGGTTCTTTTAAGAAATTCCCTAATGGTAACTACATTATCCTAATAAGAATTATATTTTAACTACAAAAAAACGCTAAATTAATATAGACTTGGTTATAGGAGAACTTAATAATTTTTGCCATCTGTTTGTGTAATCATTTTTAGCTTCCTAGGCATTGACCTAATAATTATTCTTCATATCTTCTTACATTTACATGTATTTTGAAGGGAATTTGAAAACAATAAGTATATCATTCAAAGGGTCACATGACAGTTTAAAATGTAATGTTTTAAATGTTGCCATTAAAATTCTATTTTTGCCATGGCTGGTGTGGCCCAGTGGACTGAGTGCTGGCCTGAGAACCGAAGGGTCACTGGTTCTATTTCCAATCTGGGCACATGCCTGGGTTGCAGGCCAGGTCCCCAGCTGGGGATGTGTAAGAGGAAACCACACATTGATGTTTCTCTCCCTCTCTTTCTCCCTTCATTTTCCTCCTTCTAAAAGTAAATAAATAAAATCTTCTAAAAAATTCTACTTAAATATTAGAGTTGTTTGCATTCTTAAATGACTTAATAAATATAACAAGTTTAGCAGATGGCTTGGTACCCAGTAAATGCTCACTAAATGTAGCAATTATAAATAATTTAGAATGAAAAATAATACCCTGATATCCCTGGTTATGTGATTGTTCATAATCAGCTACAGTTTTCAGTCGTGTTGTTGCTCTGATAAAGTTTGAAGCTTTTTAAAATGTAAAATATCTTATTAATAAGACATAGACTCAACAGATGTTAAAAGTCACATTAGAAAGTTAATAAAATAAATCGTGTTGTCCTTAATCATACTGATAAACTTTGTGGTATTATTGATTATTCTTTTCTGTTCATTGACTTTAAAGTCATTTATCCAACTTAGGTAATATTATTTACCCATTCATTCATCCAAAATTTATTCACTGATCCCAATATGACAGTGATAAGTCTGAATTATATAAGACTGTATCTGAACTTGCCTTTTCTTAATTACAAGTGTTCATCAGAATAACCTGGTTTTCTTTTCCCTTTGTCTGTGCCTCCCTCTTCCTTTCCTCCTATTTTTTTTTTCTTACCCTTTTCTCTCTAAGCCTTTATTCAGGATATAATCTATAAACTCTGAATTTTCCCAGAGTGCCTGAACCATGAATTGGGATCATATATGTGATCAATTAAATGATGTAGAAATTTTTCTGATGTAAAGTCTTAACAGATGAACAGTTTATTACAACCCAGTGCAAATTCTTCTCACTTTCTTTTCCTCCTCCTCCTCCACCTGCACATGGGCCATGCAAATTTACCATTTTTCTCGGTCATTCTCTTCATCTTTTATCTTGCACATTTAAAAAAACCCTCATTGACACAGAAAACAGTATGGTGACTACCAGAGGGAAAAGGAGGGAGGGTCATGTAGTAAAGGGTAAAGGGTGTAAAAATTATCTTGACTTGGCATGGTAAACACACAATACAATATGCAGGCAATGTACTATGGAATTGTACACCTGAAACCTATGTGATTTTATTAACCAGTCAATGAAAAAAAGATGTAAATAATGTTGTGATGGACATAGGAGTTCATGTCTTTTCAAATTAGTGTTTTTGTTTTCTTCAGAAAAATACCCAGAAGTGGGATTGCTCGGTCTTATGGCAACTCAATTTTTAATTTTTTGAAGACTTTCCATATTGTTTTCCATAGTGGCTGAACCAGTTTGGAACACCACCTACAGTACATGAGCCTTCCTTTTTCTCCATCTTCTCACCAACACTTTACTGTCTTATAGATAATAATGATTCTAGTAAGTGTGAGGTGATATCTCACTGAGGTTTTGCTTTGCATTTCCCTCATGATTAGTGATGTTGAGCATTATTTCATGTGTCTGTTGGCCCATCTGTATGCCTCTGTTGGAGAAATGCTTTTTAAAATCCTCTGCTCCTATTTTAATCAGATTATTTGTTTGGTGGTTGCTGTTGTTGTTGAAGATATTGAGTTGTAGGGATTTCCTTCCCATTTTGGATATCAACCCATTATCAGATACACCATTTGTAAATATATTCTCTCATTAAACACGTTGCTTTTTTTGTTGGTGGTGGTGGTGGTTTTCTTCAGCATGCAAAAGCTTTTTAGTTTGATATAGGTCTATTTGTTTATTTTTGTGGCTGTTGCATTTGCCCAAGGATAGAGATGCAAAAAAATATTGCTAAGACCAATGTCAGGGTTTACTGCCTATGTTTTCTTCTAAGAATTTTATTTTATCTTATTTTTTAACATTTTTCAAATCTCTTTATTTTTTATTGTTATTCTGTTACAGATGTCCCAGTTTTTCCCCTTTGCCCTCCTCTGCCCAGCTTACTCCCTGCTCCCACAGTCAATCCCCACAACCATTCTCCATGTCTATGGGTCATTCATACATGTCTAATATGTAAATCTTTAATCAATTTTTAGTTTATTGTGTATATGCTGTAAGAAAGTCACTAGTTTCAATTTATTTGCATGTGTCTGTCAAGCTTGCATAGTTTTATATGTAAATGAAACAATTTTCAGTTTAATGTCTTGATGTATTTTGGGTAGAGTTACTTAGACAAAGAGAAGCAATAAAATCAAGTAATGGCCCTGCTAAAAGTTTAACCTCATTATCATAATGTTTCATTTTAGAAATTGAGTTTTTGGTGAAAAATAATTATGTTTATAATATCCATCACTTTGTATTATCTTAGTCTAATGAAATACTGTGCAAAAGCATAAGTTGTTTTGGAACTCAGGGAAGAGACATCTTGCAAGTTAAAAAAATAAAACCATTAAAAAGTGTTTATTCCTAATTATTTAATAATTAAGAACAGACATTGCTAAGAAAAAATATATAGCATTTTAAAAACCTTGGTAAGTAAACACTAATATCTTTAATCCAAGTTTAAATAGGCATATATTTTATGTGTTTATTTACTCTTATGAAGGCAAGCATAACATTTGCTTCTAGTTTACAAAAGGTAGTTACTGCTTATAGGAATAACATGTTCGTGTATTTTCAGGATAAAATCACTTAATATAAGTTTTAAAAGTTTTTAGATATATAAAAATGCATGAGCTATGTGTAACAATAGAATAAATTAGGTACTAATGAGTATTGAAAGTAATCAAAGGATCTAAGGACTAAAATGGAACTATAAGGACAAAAATGGATATTGATGAGGGAAAAGCACAATTAGAAATTAGATAAGGAAGGCAAACTGTCATAGGACTAATTAAGTAGATGTATCAGATTTTAAAAAGTTCAATAGGGTGTAATCACCATGTATATGAATATATGTGTTATATTTGTACACTCTAAATTTAAAGATACTGGAGTAAAGTTTAGAAACACTGAATACATATGCAAAATGTAATCATGATTGAAAAATTCAATCAACAACATTCTGAAATATTCTATTTTAAGAGATGCTTATGAGAGATATGTGAGAAATGGAAAGTATGGAGTATATACATGAGAATAACAATTTAGAAAATAATTTTTTTGGCAGCCGTCCGTCTCGAGAGACGATGGTGTAGCTTCTTAAGAGTCTATCTGCACCACCGAGAATGGTTGTGCAGTCCGACTCGGGAGTGACACAGTATCTGTCTCCTCCCGTGTTGAATCAACATCTTGCGATGACGCTGGAGAGTCCTCTCCAGTGAAGCTGAAGCTACAGAGCCTGGGCAGGGTGATATGGAGGGTCTGCTGTTCCCCATGCAGCAGACCCCCCCTCTCTTCGCAGCTGAAGGGTCCAAGGGAAAGACGGAGTCAATACAGCTTGACTTCAGGTGCGCCACAGGAGTTGCCGGTGTTGACTACAACGTCAAACCGCCTTAGTGACTCCGGCTCCGGATTTTCTGTCGGGGTTTACTCCCTTAGCCTTTCCCCTGAAGAGGTATACCGCAAGGCAGCGGAGGTTTTTTGGAGTCAGAGTTTTCCTTCTCTGATGTGCCCTGACTGGAAGATCGAACCAGCGACACTTAGCTCGCAGGCCGACGCTCAATCCACTGAGCCAAACCAGCCAGGGTAGAAAATAATTTATATCAATAGATATAAAGATTAGACCATGTCCTGAAAACCTTTTCTATGTTAAATACAAAGTCAGATTATTAACATAGTTTGAAATCTGCCATCATGACATAAATTTCCCAGTATGCACTTAGTTACAATTATAAAACCAGAAAACATGGGCAACCAAAATTAAAGTATGTTCAGCATGATAGTAAAGGAAATTGTTAATCTACATGGATAACCTCACATTTTCCAAAGTCTCTTTTAGACAACAAAGGAATTAATGACTGTTATCTTTTTTTTTTTTTTTTTTTTGCTTTTCCAGTTACGGTTGTCCCATTTTTCCCTCGTTGCTCTCCCCCACCCAGTCCACCCTGTTATCTTTTATACTACCTTATACAGGTAACATTTCTTTTGAAATAATATTCAAACTTGGTGAATATTTTGCAAAATATTTTAAATCTGGTAGCTGAGAGTTCCATTGCACTCTCTCTGGAATGGTCCAATATTTATTTCATAAAGAATTTATGATTATTATGATATGCCATTTTAACAGTTTCTATTCAATAAAAAATTATTTCAACAGTTCAGTATACAATGGTATAAGAGGCTTATTATGATAGCATAAGCAAGAAAGTTAAAAAAGAAAAACACTTAAGACCTAATGATTGAATAATTGTCAGACAATATTTCTCCAATGGTAGTTATTGAAGCCAAATAATATTTTGGTTTATATGTAATGCAGCTTAGTGTGTAGCAGACCTGATATAAAAGGACCATCCTAAAGTCTTAAGATGTATAAGATGTACTTGGAGAAAAAATTTATATACACAAACCAAAAAAGACTGGAAACTCCATGGCACAGGACCCAAAATAATAGTGAATACAGAGACATATGCAAGTGTGTGTGTGTGTGTGTGTGTGTGTGTGTGTGTGTGTCTGTCTGTTAGAACATTGTCACAAAAAATCTTCCTAGAACTGATACTTGAAGTGAGTGGCTTTATCCGCAAGAGACAGTGAAAAATGCAAAGTTCTCCTAAAAAATGAGGAATAAAGTAAAGGCATTGGGATATGAAGCAACTGGGAATGTCTGAGCACAGGCTATTTTATGTTGTTAAAAAGGAAGAAAACAAAAGAAGTTGTTCAAAATGGGACTGGAAAGACTGGCAAGCCATGACTCATTTCAGTGTGCATTGTGCTATTGAGGACTTCAGAATTTAGAATGATTTGGAGAGATTTTAATAAATTTTAAACATGGGAATTATATGCTTGTTTATTTTTTAGATTCACAATTCCAGCATGAGTGTGGAACATAAAGTTAGCACTTCTTTCTCCAATTACCTAACAGATTTAGAATTACCCAACTTTCTTCCTTGATATAACTACACCACCAAATAAAATAGACTAAAAAATAACTACTTAAGCGTGTTACTAACTGAATGAAAACAATAATTTCAAAAGAGAAAAAAGAAGATAGCCCAGAGATAAGCAAGTGCTTGTACCACCTTGAGAGCTCTGAATGTAGCTGTCAAACTAGTTGGGCCCTGAGTTGCTGCCTAGACAATACCAACACACAGGATAGGATATAAAGATTAGACTACCCCTTCTGTTTGAGGATGGAATAACTTGAATCTAACTAACCCAACTCTCAATTTAATAAGAATTAGCAAAGCAGAGATGGGGATGGAAACTATTTGATGGCCCGGGAAAGCAACATCACCGTCAGGAAACTGAGGGACAGTGACCCTTAACGCAAGAGAAATCCACAGTGTGAGCTCCACCTTTACCTAGATTTGTCCCTGAGGCCACTCCAGTTTGTTGCATTATTAAGACATATGGCCCAAACTGAAAGTGGTCTTACACTCTAGAAAGACACCAGGTTGAACATTACAGTTGCTAGGAGACATAGGGATTGGAGAGCAAAATCCTGAGGCAAAGGACCAAAAGACTGACGACATTTGGGGAAAATACGAAGTACTTGTATTTAACCTATGCCTGAAAATGGAAGAAGAAAGGCATCGATGGATGCCACAAAGGGATAAGATATTGCTCTAGTGGAAGCCAGCCACGCTGGCCAGCACCAGCTGCACATCACAGGTTTTTGTTTCCTGCAGACTTTATTTGGACCTTGTAGAAGATTGTCAAGACATCATTTTTAAGAGTTTCATACCAGGAGAAATATCCTCAGTCTAAAAAAAAGTACCATTGGTAGATGTCAAGCGATGAAAACGGGACATGGAATTTTGGAAAGTATCTATAATAGTCATAGCTACCTATCCAAAAATTATCATTTCTTTTCTGAAACAGAGAAGAAAAATCAGGATTCCAGAAAGTGAGACAGCTATAAAGTGCGATCTTCCTACTCGAAAAGTAATATTGTAGTTGTAGCTCATGGACCTGCAGCATGATCTCGCTCAGACCTTCCAACCTCCCTTTTCTTAATGAAGCTACGAAGAACACAGGGATCATACTCTACTTTCTCTTCTACATGTAAAGTCAGGTGCAGGCTGCGTAGCTCTCCTGAAACAGGTAATTGGACGTGTTTCTGTTACAAGTATCCAGCTCTGCAGTTTTAAAGTTTACTATTTAACAATCATAACTTTAATAGCTAAGGTGTTCACTGTCATTAACTGATTGCAATTCTATTCCTTGAAAAGGCAGTTTACCCTTAGGAATAGTTCTGAGAGAACAATTCAATTTTTCATTTTTAATAGGGTCCAGGATTTTCCCATACTAAGAAATCGAACTTTCTCTCAAATATAAATGATCTCATAGAGAGCTGCCCTCTGACTAATTAAAATTCACTTGTACTACCACTAAATATATTCATTGCTTTACTTTGATTTTGCATTTCAATGAGCATAGTAAAACTATATAAATAGCATGCAGAAACTTTAGGGCCTTTTAAACTAACAGGAAATACAAGATGATTAATTTGGTTTTGTTGAAATAAGTATACTTTGCCTAACATGAATTACTGGAGTCCAAAATTTTCTATCACCCAACTCCTTTTTCACCTAACTTTGAGTCTAATTGTCAGAAAAACACATATTGTAAATTTGTTCTTATCATCCAGCTGCTTTAAATTACTTTCGGATCAATATGAAAAAAAATCACAAAAAAGAGTTGGCCCAATGATGATAATAAAGATGGTTTCAGTATGTTGATATTTATTATTTTAAAAATTAGATATTGCTTAATTAAGTTGCCTTATCTTTTGCCTTAAATTCTTAAAAAGACAACCAAATTAATCCACCCAGATAATCACCTCAGAATTTTAAAAGTCTATTGATTTTTTTTTTCTTCTAAAATCTCCTCAATAAGATCTGTCCCTAGAAGCTTCTATAAGGGCAAAAGATGTCTCTGCAGCCTTGGTTCTTTCAGACACTTGGCAATTTAATGACTCATTGTACTTATAAATGTTCCTGATTAAGCTCTTTTATTTTTATTCTGTAATTTAATTTATATCATTATATTTCACATAGAATTTTCTCATTTCTGCTTCCTGATTCACACATCATTAGATGTCCACTTATGCAGTTGATAGTCTCTTATTAGCATCAAGTATGTTTTCTCTGTTTGGTCTTTTATAATCTCCTATTAATAAATCTTTTCCTGCAAAATGAGAGAGGTGATTTTTTGCATGTAGCAGAATTTATTTATTCAAAAATTGTGTATTTATTCTTACATGTTTAAACTTCAGTCACCTTCAAAGTACTGTCCATTTGATGCAATACACCTAGTGAGATGTTTTTTCCATGCTCAAAACACTTCTGGAACTTGTCGATTTTGATGACTTAGTGATTCTCCCACTTTTTGTTTCACCTCTCCCATACTGGCAAAATGTTTGCTTTTGAGGACTTTTTTCATCTAAGGAAATAATGACAACAACAAAAATCTCTCAGAGTGAGATCGGGTAAATAGGGAGGGTGAGGCACTGGGGTCATGCTGTTTTTGGTCAAAAAACTGCTGATCACTCAGGGAGGTGTGAGCCAGTGCACTAGTAAGTCACTCATCATGAAATGGGCAAAGACGTTGAAAGAGTCTTCAAAAAAATTCACTGAAGCCACATTCAGCCTCTCACATCAGCACCAGCTGCTAAGCTGTTACAGATGGGTTCCTAGAATACCCACCTAGCATGGGAAGCCTGTACTACAAGGGCCCTGCCCTCCAGAAGATAATTCTATTTTTGGGGGGTCCCTCCTTCTATAATGTTGTGTGTGAAATAATTTATCTTAAAATCATTGAAAATAAGTACTACTAAAGATAATGATACAAATTAATTATACCCCTTGTATTTAACATTGCCCAGATCTTAGAGAAGGTGTAACATTGAAGCAGCTATTTACTTAATAGGGCATTAACTAAACTTTCCCACAGCATAGTTTGATACTTTAGATGAGAAGATATAAAAATGAGTGTTAAAATATAATTTTACACTGAAGCACCAGTTGTGATAGATATGAAATACCAACATAAATTGCCAGACCAAAATAGAATCTTTCAAAAGATAACTATGGGAGCTGCTTCTAGAATTCTTTAACCCCCTTATCTACTTTGAGAATACAAAATAATCAAGTGGAATCTTCACAAAGAAATTTTCTTTGATTAGGACTTTTGCCTCACTGTGAGCTTTCTTCCTTGTGAAGGGGAAGCATGGAGTCCTCTTTTCACTTCAAGCCTACAGAGGAAGTCCTCTATGGTACATATCAGTTACAAATGAGTTGCCTGAGATTTGCAGACTGAGTCCTGACTAATGTTTCAGAGAGCAAAAGTGACCTTTGAACTGGGGTATGACTCCTACCTGGAAAATCTAGAGACCAAGAAAATTGCTGATGAATTGTTTTGGATCCAAGAATTAAGACTGTCAAGATCCAAGGAGTGCTGTTGTCATGAGCTAGGTTTTCACTCTGTTTTCAGACATAAGTTGAACAAATATTTCCCAGGAATGAGAGTCTCACAAAACTGGGTCCAGAGAGAAGTTGGAGGCATAATTCTTGATATCCTGGGATTCACAAGCAATCTTCCATATCAGGGAAGTTCAGGAGAGAAAGATTCAGCAAAAAATCCCCCACTGAGCCCTGGAGAGAGTTAGCTTTGGCCACCTGTCAAGGT
This sequence comes from Furipterus horrens, assembly GCF_987537825.1. NCBI lineage: Eukaryota > Metazoa > Chordata > Mammalia > Chiroptera > Furipteridae > Furipterus > Furipterus horrens. The sequence continues at coordinate 30,021,190 of NW_028327174.1, forward strand.
AGGAAACTAGGAAAGGATCCGCAGATAGAGATTATCCACTCATTTTTCCTCCCTCCCTGCCCCCCCGTCCTAAATATGAGAAAAGGCAATGTTGAAGCCAGCTGTGGAGGACTTGATACAACTCTCAGACAAGTAAGGCAAAACAAATCAGGTTTGATGTTTTTATTTTTGACATTCTAATTACAAAATTATGACAAAATTTACAAATTAAAATGTCTTCAAACTAACCCACAGAAAGCACCAAAAAAAAAGGGGGGGGAATCCAGCAAAGTTTTCATACAGAGCTAAGAAATATTTACCCCTATTGAATACATTTTAAAGCAATAATGGCAGGAAAAACAAAAAGTGGGGCAATGTTATTATATTATGAGCTCTGCTTATTCAGCATGATTATAATTTTTGGAGGAAAAACTGCTTTGTATGATCAAAAATATATTGCATTTCATTAAAAATAACACTTTAAGTTTCTAAAATATGATACCAAAATATTAATTATTTACATTATAAAGTTCAAAAAATTATTATTTAAAATTATTTTAATAAATGTCAGGGCTTGTAGTTAATTGGTGTTTTAAAACAGAATAAATAATATCAATTTTCTGTTCTTAATTATTTTGATTCAACAATTACAGGCATCTTAGAAGGAAGACTATGTCAAATATGTTTGTATTTCCCCCAGTTAAGACTAGCAAGATACCTGACAAAATATATCTCCCTTAAATGCTTGGTGACTGATTCCATTGGGGGAAGCAATGTGTTGATTTTGAATAATCAAATATTCTAATTAATAAAGACTAATATTTCGACTTTATCTATGTGCTATGAAAGAGGTATTATTATCTCCAATATCAGAAAAGTTTAGGCTCAGAAAGCTGAGTTTCTCCCAAGTTCACTGTGCTAGCAAAACAAAAATTATAGGTTGGTCTGTTTGTCTCCAAAGGCTATCTACACTCTATCCACTACTGTATATCACCTGTAGTGATCCAAGTTTATTCTTAACAAACCAAGGCATTTTCGAAATATAATCAATTAAAACAAAATCAAGTCATCGGTGTTTTGTCCAAACTCAGTGACTTGACAAAATCCTTGGTATTAAGAAAACAAAACACTAAAATCTCACAGAACATACTAACTTGGTTGTTTGAAACAAACGAAAACAAGTTCTGATATGTATGGATTGTTACAATAGCAAGGAAGTTCTGGAACTGCTTTGCCTTCAAATGCTCCCCGAAGGTAGGAAGCATCCACTCTTTATTAACTGCATTCCTTGGTTCCATAGGCAGTTGTTGGGCTGACACTGTACCCAGCGGTGCCATAAGCCATGGGCTCTGAAGATTCATCTGCAGACAAAAAGAAAAAAGTCTCTGTTTTTACAGAACTCATTTATAAGGAAGAGGCAGACAATAATCACAAATAGATAAGTTTCAGATAGTATGAAACTTACTAAAAACTTTCTATGTAATAAGCATTTTTTAAAACAAAATCACTTTAAATGTGTTTTGAAGCAGTTACTTACATAAAGATGGAATCAAAAGTGCTCATTTGTTGGCTAAATACATGTCACATGGACTGAGAGACAAGTATAACCATAAAGGTGGTACTTGCATATTATCAATAAATACAAAAATACCCTTAAACACCGTTAGTAGCAATATCTGAAAACACCACAAGATGGTGACCTTACTCTATAAAAACAAATCTTTGATTCAAATGGTATAAATATTCTTCAGCTTTCTAAAGCAAACACTACGTTTTCGGGTTTGTTTTTACTGTTTTGAAAGGAAAGGTGAGAATTCAAGAATATAACAGTTGAAGTTACATTAAGAGTGATTTTCCAAATTAATATTTTAAAAATCTACTAGATATTTTTATATAGCAGTATAAATAATCAACCAGAGCTTTGGCAAACACTGAGGTTTCACTCTTAAATTTTTGACCTAAAATTATTGTGCCTTATCTGGTATGATTACATACAATATATTTTTCTAACCTCTTAGACTTCTCTTGAATGTCCTTGATAACAAATTACAAAATGGTTATATGTCAAAAGAACTTAAAAATGTTTTTATGTCAAGAGAGATTTCATAGGTGGTTTTTAATTACACTAAATAGATGACGTTTCAGAGCTGACATAAGTTTTAACAACTAAAAATTTGAAACTAACAAAATATTCTTAAGTGATCATATATGTCTTCACTATACATCAGATTTGATCCTGTGCCTATTTATCAGATGGACTGTTGTCAACTCTACACCCTATTCACTTTTACATTCTCCTCTGTATCATGTGAGAATCCTTGTCCAGTGGTCCTATGCCAAGCTCTGACAATGAGAGGCTATCGCTTGAGATTTGAAAGTCAGAAGAGAAGCCCCTATTTTACGAAGGTGATTTTCAAGCAGGCACATGGGAAGCAGCAGGTATGAGGTTTCCAGTGGTTCCAAAATAAATTCCTGTAAATCACCCATTGCAGTGCTATGGGCGCCTGGGATCAGCAGGGTTTCTTGATATTATTTGAGTTGATAACATGTTCTTTTCTATATTTTTATTTCCTAAGCCACTCTAAAAAGCAATGCTTGCTTTTAGTAGAAATTTAGGAAGCCTAAGGATCCCTAAGCCACATCTTGAAGAGCCTCATTCTCTTAATTCAGGCTGGTTGCACTTTAGTATTATAATCCTTGCACTTAATTGGTGTTTTGTCCATTATATTCTAATTAACTAAGTGTTTCTAATATTCCAAATGCAATATCCACAATTATTTTCAGGACAAGGTTCTGTCTAAAAACATCAGGTTTTCTTCAGGGAGCCATACACATTCTTTTCACTCTGAGCTATTTGCTGCTATGAACATATTTGCTGGGACCATCTTGATTTATTTAGAGTTTGTACTGTAAATGGCTTTATGAACACACTTGAATTGGATTTTGCTTGTAGGTTGAATTTTAATTAGTCTTTTTTACTCAGCGTATTTTCAGATGCATTTTTTTACTGTTGGATATTAAGAGTTGTATCTTTCAGCATTACAAGGATATATTTAATAAATTATATTTCTAACTGTGATGCTGGCATGCAAGACTATGGCTGAAGATATTTCTGAAGAGAAAGAATCAGAAAAAATAAGAGTTATCAAAGGTAAAGAGTGATGGACTATACCGTAATGCTGAAGAGGTCAAGAAGATAGTAAGAACCATCTATTGAATTTAATATTGAAAGTCAAACGGCTGTGTACTCAGATACGTTTTAATGAAAAATCAAGAAAAATTATATCAGTTGCTCTCTGTGAAGTATACCTAAGTGTATGCAGACTAATTATTACTGAAACGGCTATATTCTTGCTTATTTAATATGATAATATTAAATAACTATGTAATAACTATGTATATTCCCATATACATGAGTGTGTAAAACTGTCTTATGTTTATATACCTATGTGTGATGATTTTTCTGCTGATTATATATCTGTATATTTGAATCAATGTGTTTTAATTTTGTAACAAAATGAACTCAAGTGGTATGACTGAAAGAATTTTTATTCAAATTATTTTCATACTGCCTACCATATCTCACAATAGTTAACACTAGGTCAGATATGAAATAGAAGTGTTAAATAAATGACAGTTATTTCTTTTAATTCTACGATGTATTATAATTATATTGAATTGAAGACTGAGGAAAGATGTAGAAAATCCTTCATCAAAATTCCATTATTTTAATATTGACTTGTTTGTAAAGAAGTGGTAGAAAAAGTAGAGTCTAAAATTTGAAACCTGCACTTTTCAGAAGCGAAATTGTCCTAAACTCAAAATAGTTTAATATATTATTAATATTTCCTACTGACACGAGAAAATAAGCTATTCTATAGAAATGCTAGCACTATATGAAGTTCTTGCTCTATAATATTCTCCAAACAATCTATATACAGTAAACTTAATAAATTAGCTTTTCCACAGAAAACGAATATTGTACTGTCCCCAGGATGTGCTGTGAAGTGAATTCACAACAAGAAGTTTAAGTTATTTTGGTGGATGGAGTAGATATTTAAGTCACAACATAATGAAATTACCAATTCCTTCCTTAAAAAAGACTAATAAAAAATGGTACATTCATTTCAACAAGGCAGAAAGAGAGAGTGAAGGAACATTGGGAAAAAAAAGTCAAGAGTTCAAGTTAATAGATACAGATAAAACAAGTTATCCTTACATACTTAATATAGACAAAAAAGAATAACTAAACATGGAAAGGGAATTATTGTTTACCATGAAGATAAAGATGCATAATGTCTTTTAATCAGACATAAAATGTTATAGATATAAATGTCATGGGCATTTTCAATTCAAGTTGACATTTATTAAGAAACTATTACCAGTCAGGCATTGTGAAGCATGCTGGGGACACGCAGATACAGAGTCATACTGAGGGTTGCAATAAAGACCTCTCAGCCAAATAAAGAGGACAGGCAAGTAAATTAATAGAACCTAAATATTTAGAAGGATAGCACAATTGAAATATATACATAGAATTGCTATAGAATTAAAATACTTCTTTGTTTTACCTAGGCGTCAGAAAACCTTCCTAGATGAAATGACATAGGATCTGTAGTCTGAGGACAGAGGGAAGAGCCTGTGTCTTTGCATGAAGCACAGTACCTTGACAGGTTAGTGACTGTACTTGGACTCTCTACTAACATTTTGATCATGATATTTGAGCTTTGGTTACTTTCTCTGTAAAGGAAAGAGTGCTGAGGTCTGACTGTATATGTAAAAAACATGGTAAAATAATAAATTTATAGTAACCACAATTTCGCTTTGTATATTAAACATTAAGATGAACACTTGTCATACATAATCACATTTAATTTCAAGCACAATCCCGTGGTACATATTATCATCTCCATTATAGAGTTATAAGCTGAGGCTTAGAAAAATAAGACAATCGCTAGTGCCACTAGAACGTACAATTCTTTGAAATTTCTTTGCACTTAAGAAAAAATATCCAAAATGATAACTCAACTTGCAAAGCCCTGCATGATCGGTTCTGCCTGTTCTCCCAGCGCCACCTAAATACCTTCTTCTCATTCTCCACGCATCAGCCTTAGTGCCCTAGACACTTTTCAGATATGGCAAGCTCTTTAACTGCAGATTAATCTTATTGTTTTCTTTCCCCAAAGTGCTGATCTCTCCTTCTTCACCTAGCTAATTACTCTTATTCTTTAATTCTTACATCCTAGATATTTTCTCTCTCATTGCAGATTATGTTAGGTTTCTCTATTGAAATAATCATGGATAACACTCTCTACTTCCACTGCATCACACTTAGCTTAACTCCAAATAAAAATGTTAGGTAATTAATTATTAAATAGCAGCATCACCACAACCATGATCTCCATCTTCCTGGCCAACAGATTTGCAGCATTTAGCATAGTCCTTTATGCATAGTAGGGGCTCAAAAACTATTTGTTAAATAAATGAATAAATGTTTGGAAAGAGCCAAGCATATCTAATTCCATACGCCATACTCTTAAACCTCAAAGGTAAGTAAATACTAATTCTTGTATGTAATTATTATTGTAATGTTTAATGTTTATAAACTAGTAGAAAGATGAATTTTCATTGGCAAAAAAAGACAAGAGAAGGAGAAAAGTAAAGAGAAATAAAGATCAGACAATAGAAACTATGTCATAAATCTGCTGGCAGCAGAGGTTGTAGTTAAAAATAGTGTGGTTCGGAAGTAGTCAAGGCTTTCAGAAATAAATACCAAGAAAAAGATGCTCCAGCAATGAGTATCCATCTGCATAATCTAGCATCATTTAAATATTCTGAAAAATAACTTTATAGTGAAGTTTTCTGATTTCTGCAATAGAAGTTTAGTATCTCTAGTCATGCCCACTGTTATACAGCTATCTTAGCATTATACCTAAAATAATAGTTAACATTTGTGTTGTATTCCCAACATGTGTTATTTTTTTGCTAATTATATTACGTGTCTATAAAAGCTTTATTTTTTTCTAGTTGGTCTTCAGTTAGTAATATTTTCTAAACCATTGTTTCTCTGTGATAAACAAACATGTCAGTGTGTAAATAAAAGAAATCACTATCAATATACATCAACTTCCAAAATCTGACTTCTACTATAAAAAGCAGAGAAGGAAAACTCTGACTCCAAAAAACCTCCACTGCCTTGCGGCATACCTCTTCAGGGGAAAGGCTAAGGGAGTAAACCCCGACAGAAAATCCGGAGCCGGAGTCCCTAAGGTGGTTTGACGTTGTAGTCAACACTGGCAACTCCTGCGGCGCACCTGAAGCCAAGCTGTATTGACTCCGTCTTTCCCTTGGACCCTTCAGCTGCGAAGAGAGGGGGGGTCTGCTGCATGGGCAACAGCAGACCCTCCATATCACCCTGCCCAGGCTCTGTAGCTTCAGCTTCACTGGAGAGGACACTCCAGCGTCATCGCAAGATGTCGATTCAACACGGGAGGAGACAGATACCGTGTCACTCCCGAGTCGGACTGCACAACCATTCTCAGCGGTGCAGATAGACTCTTAAGAAGCTACACCATCGTCTCTCGAGACGGACGGCTGCCAACGACTATAAAAAGAAATCTCCTTTATTAAATAATAGCTTCTTATATATTTACTTTTAAAGTAATGCCTAAAGTAAGTCTTTTTTAATTTCAAGAAAGGATTTTCTTTTTCTTTTGTACTCAGGTTGCAAAAAACATGTAATATATTTCAGGCTCTTATTCATAAAGGTAGTACCCTAGGTAGTTACTTTTAGCATCTGTTTGTTATAAAGTTCAGTATACCCTAAGGCACATCATTCATAAACACTGAGCATGAGAACACTGTTTATATTAAAGTGGATTGCATGAATATTACAGAAATCATGAATTTAAATTATTACTCATATTCAGAGAAAATGGTAATATTTCAGCCTTGAAATAAGAACTCCACTTTATTTCCAGAAGCTGAAGTTATTAAGTAGTAAATCAGACCATACCAGGGTTCTGAGCTATTCCTTATCCTCAAAGCACTCTAAGTTATATCTCCTTCTAAAGAATGTTAAGTTTCTTTTTGCAAGATACTTCAAACCTTTCACATAGTTTGTTTTGCATTTTCTCATTTTTATAAACAGGCAGAATAAAATATGTAGTAGGTGCTGAAATATGCATGCACCTGACCTCAACTCTGTGAGTAGATGGATTCATGAACTACCATCAAACACTATAATTCAGTGCAGCTTCAGCACAAAGTACCCTTTTTTAATGAAGTTACCTAACCTAAACATTTTTTCTTCTCTACCTCAAATTTCCTCACTATGTTTTTTTGCTATCTTGGAACTAGAATAGATTCTGGGAATTGTGTTTATAAGAAGTCACTGGGGTCTGGAAAATATAAATGTTAGAGCCACTGGTTATTTTGTTAATTCTGCTCAGGAACAGGCAGGGCCCCTTCTCTTTTCTATCTGAATTGAATAAATTGTTTAACAGTTCAGTTCAGTGGGGGAATATGGAGAGCATTGGGGATGTTTCAGGTCAGGGCAACCAATTTACTATATGCTTGCAGTAGGTCCAGTGCAGCCTTTCCTCCTCTCTTCTCCTGCAGCAGTGAACTGAGGGCAAGATTCTAAGAAAGACAGTGTCAACAAGATGGGTGTCAATTTCCTTACAACTGAGGATAGCTAATCAAGAAATAAACTTTTATTTTGCTTAATTCATGGATATTTAGGATCTGTATGTTAGAGCAACTGAAATTAGATTCTAACTAGTATGCTTATTTGCCATGTATACATTATGTACATACATACAATAGTATAAAAGGATGTACACTATCACCACATTTTATCATTATCGTGGTAGCAATCACCTCTGTAATTATGCAAGAGCAAAATACTCAAGGTATAAAAAATTGAAGGGAGAAAATAAAACTATATCTTACCAGTTGTATGATTGCAATATATAATATTCAAGACAAAACTGGAAATATAAGCTTAAAATATATTTCTCATTAAAAGAGATAAACAAAATACAAAAAACATTTGTTATAAGTTAGGAAGTACTTTTAATGATAATTTGACATTTTATACATAACATTAAATTTAGAATTACGACTGATGTTTATGTTTTCTTAAGAAATCTAATACTTCTTAAAGTCTTGCAAATTTACATTAAAAACCTATTTAGATCTCAAGTGAGCTATGATTCATGATGAAGTAATCAATTCTCATGATTCTTTGTGACAGTTGATATAGTGAAGCATTACACCCAGTCAATAATACTCATATTCTTTATAAAATGGAAATAAAAGAATTTCAAGGACAATATTGTTGAATTTTCTATAAAACTAATAAATATTCTGTGAGTTTCAAAGTATTTTAATTACTATGTTTTATAAGAAAGAAAAATTTGTTTCATAGACTTATTGACTTAAATTTTACTTCATTATAAAAATTAAAAGACTAATAGTATTACCTTTATACAAAAATAAAACTTAGAACTTAAAAGATAGCCAATAATATATTTCTTATATTGAAATGACATGAATCAAAATTTCTTCTTACACATATCTCATAAAGAATTTTAATAAATTTGTTTTGGTGATGATAAAGTAATTAATTACCATATGAAAATCCACGATAGCTATGAGAATATATATTTAGCTTTTACAATCTCCTACTTACTTTTGCTCCTATTTAATATGAGATTTCTGTCCATTTAGTGAGATTTTATTGCAAACAAAAAAGCAATTGATTGGTGTCATTGAAATAACAATGATTAATAATGGTACATCTTACTTGATTCTCAGTAAAAAGTTTTTTACTCCTATTTGTATAGTTAAAACTAATTCAGTTTCAAATAAACATAAAATTTCAGGAGGTCAGTTGTTTACATTTTCAATAATAGGATGAGGTACATCTGGTACAAGCACACTTGGATAACATAAATTCTAAAACCTTACACTTAAAAAGTTATTTAAGATTTATGCTCTTCCCCCTATCCATTTCAACATTTTAGGCAGGTCCAAATTATCACTGTCAGTTATTTTTCTTTCTTTTTTCACTCCCATATTTACTACACACACATATAATGGAGTATTGATATGTCCTCCTAATTTGTCTACTGTATCTGTTTAATTTCATACTAACCATGAGTCCAAACTAATCTCGACAAAACACTTACGATATTATTTCATTACCCAAACTTTCAATGCATGTAAAAATTAAATAGAGTAACATAACAAAGAATGAAACAAGCAATGCCAAAGAAAAATACTAGAGAGGGTGTTGCTGGTGCTTCACTCTGGGACTCTGATATTTGAGCTGAGGTATAAATAATGAGAATAAGTCACTCATATAAAATTTTGAGGTAAATAGATTTCCATGTACTAGAAACAGCAATAAAGACCCCAAGGTATTAATCAGAAACATGTCCGTAACAGCATGTTCAAGACACCAAAAGAAGACCAGCATGCCTGAAAGAGAGTAACCGTGACAGGGAAGGAGTTGGCAGGGCCTGGATCATATACAGCATTGTAGGCCATGGTCTGTTCATAATCTACTGAAGATTTTATGCAAGGGGTAACATGATCTAATTTATATATTTTTAAAAAGCATTAGCTGAAATATTGAAAATTTTTATTTTGATTGTCAAGAATAGAACTGAGAAAAAATAGAAAACTTAGTCCAAAGAAAAGATTGCAATGCTCTGGCCTTAAAAGCTATTAGAAGAGATATATGGGAGTGAAAGTTTGGGAATTAATTATGGAAATTAGGCCAAAATACTTGCTAATGCATGAGATCGGGGAGTTAGAGAAAAATCACTGGAAAGATGATCGTAGGCACACGAAACAGTGAGTACAAAGCTCTGAAGTGGAAATGAGCTTGATGTGTTTGAGAAATGGAAAAGCTGGTGTGCATAGAACATTGTCTGCAAAATGTGTTATAAATGAAAGGGGATGAGATGGCCAGATCCAGTCCTGTATGGTTATGCAGCCAGGGTACTTTTGAAGGTAATTTACAGAAGGGTTTTAATAAAAGAGAGTATATAATCTGATTTCTGTTTTAAGTGATCACTTTGGCTGCAGAATAGACAACAAATTACATGCAGAAATGTAAAAGTGGAAGAAAAGAATTTATTTAGGAACTGTTAGTAATCCTTTCAAGGGAGGGTAGGGGCTTGAATAAAATGGTCATAATATAGTATAAAGGGGCACCCAAAAAACAGACGTTATTTTTTTAAATTATGTATTTATTCTTACATGTTTAAACATGTCACCTTCAGCGTACTCTCCATTTGATGCAATATAGCCATCGAGACTTCTTTTCTACTGCTCAAAAGTTTTTGAACTCATCAGTTTTTGTCTTTTTTAAAACTTTGACTTATTTATTGTTCTTCTATTGCAGTTGTCCCACTTTTTCCCCCATAACTCCCCCCACCCCACCCACCCTTGTCCCATAGTCAATCCCCACCCTGTTGTCCATGCCCATGGGTCATTTATACTAGTTCCTTGACTAAATCCTTTCCCTTCTTTCCTCCTTCTCTTCCACCCCCATCCCCTCTGGTCATTGTCATTCTGCTCCTTGTTTACTTGCCTCTCATTCAATTTTGCTCATTTGTTATTGTTGTTAGTATTAGGTGATATCATATGGTATTTGTCTTTCATTGCCTGGCCTATTTTGCTAAGCATAATTCTCTCTAGTTCCATCCATGTTGTCGCAAATGGTAGGAGTTCCTTCTTTCTTTCTGCTGCATAGTATTCAAGTGTGTAAATGTGCCACGGTTCTTTGATCCACTCATCTACAGAAGGGCACTTAGGCTGTTTCCAGTACTTGGTTATTGTAAATAGCACTGCTATGAACGTATGCCTGCATAGGTTCTTTTGAATTGGTGTTTCAGGGTTCTTCTGGTATAATCCTAACAATGGAATTGCTGGATAAAAAGGCAGTTCCATTTTTAGTTTTTTGAGGAAATTCCATATTGTTTTCCATAGTGGCTGCACCAGTTTGCATTCCCACCAACAGTGCAGTAGGGTTCCCTTTTCTCTACATTCTTGCAAGCACTTGCTGTTTGTTGATTTGTTGATGATGGCCATTCTGACTGGTGTGAGGAGGTATCTCACTGTGGCTTTTGTCTGCATCTCTCTGATGGCTAGTGATGTTGAGCATTCTTTCATATGCTTATGCACCCTCTGTATATCCTCTCTGAGGAAGTGTTTGTTCAGGTCCTTTGCTCATTTTTTGATTGGGTTGTCTGTCTTCTTGGTGTTGAGTCATATAAGTTCTTTATATAATTTGGAGATCAATGCCTTGTCTGAGGTATTACTGGCAAATATATTTTCCCATATGGTTGGTTCCCTTTTCATCTTGCTGGTGTTTTCTTTTGTTGAGCAGAAACTCTTTAGTTTGATGTGGTTTAATTTGTTTATTCTTTCCTTTATTTCCCTTATCTCAGGAGATATATTGGCAAAATAATGCTTCCCTGTTTTTTGTTTTGGCCCTTCCACATCAGCAAAATGTTTCCCTTTGAGTCTTTTTTTTTTTCATCCATAGAAACAAAAGAAAGTTGCTCAGAAGTGAGATCAAATGAATAGGGAGGGTGAGGCATGAGGATCATGCTACTGTTGGTCAAAAACTGCTGAACACTCAGCGTGGTGTGGGCAGGTGCACTCATAAATCACCTATCATGAAACGGGCAAACACATTGAAAGTCTTCAAAAAAAAAAAAATAGAAGCCAAACACAACCTCACAATACTGCCAGCTGGTACACTGATACATATAGGTTCCTAGAACACTCACATGGATGGGGAAGCCTGTACTAAAAGGAGCTCACCTTCCAGAAGAAAATTCTAGTTGTTTTGTGTCCCCTTCGGCCATTGTAGAGAGGAATGAAGAAAATAGATTCTGAACAGTTTTCAGAGCGTGGGTTTACAATCTCCATTTTTAAAAAGTTAAGTTGGAGCTGCTGAATCGTCATACAAAAGAATTCAAAGATTGAGTTTCAATTAATGTGAGAATCAGATGAGCATTCAAAGTGGTAGATTTAATTTTGGCAGTCATCGGCTTATACACAGAATTTGAAAACAGCCTTTTATAGAGCAGAAAAAGAGAGCAAAGGACTAAGTTCTGGAGTAACCTACTAGTTAGAAGTGGGTTAGAGGAATAATGATATGAAAACACAGTGTTTTACACATGGTTAGTGCTCAACAGATGTTTCTTGAATTGGTGGTTGATTTATTGCTAGTTAACTGAATGCCTTGTTCACAGAGAATGCTTTATTAGTGTGATTGCAAATCAACTCCCAACAGGATGTTACTTTTTTTGCAATTCAAAATTAGTAAAAGTTTTGCAATTTTACAAAACTTGAATTACAAGTTTTCAGTTATAATTTATGTGTATATTATATGCAGATCTATAGTTAAAAGTAGTAAAATCCAAGCCATGCTAGCTTAGGCCAAAGTGTAGAGAGTAAATAGATAGATTCAAAAACACATCATGGAAAAGGCAAAGAGGAACTCACCAAATCAGATGTCTGTATTGTATGTATTCTCCTTTATTTCTCTATCTCTTCTCTTTATCTCACTTCCTTTTCTCCTTCTACAGCTTGTCCTTTCTTATCTGGTAGGGAACAGCCGTGGATAACACCAGTTTCACACTTGGAAGCTCTTAAATTCTCCTAACCTCTGTTAACTTTACTAAATTATAGTTTATAGAAATACTACTTACATAATGATCAGAGAGAGAAGTAAATTTGAATGGTTCTTGGTTTAAAATCCATGGGAAAAATTATTCCTTTCTTTGTCTTTGAAGAGCTTTTTGTGTAGTAAAACTGTCATATGAAGATAAACTAGAACCTATTCTTTTTTACAAAAATAAAATAAATTATGAGTATTGTTTCTGTTATTTCTCTAACAAAAATCTGTCTACTTTTTATTGAGATTTTTATGCCATTGATTTAAGTGAAAAGCTTAATATTCTCAGATTAGTTATTCTATAATTGTCATGATTATGTTGATGAAAGAAATTCTAAACCTAAAAAAAAATGTTTAATGAGTTTATTTCAGCAAAGGCTGAAGGCACGCATAAAATCAAAATATCAAAATGTTGAGAAAATATTCTAAGAATTAGCAGTTTTGCAGTTTATTTTATACATTAGAATTGAAAGAGGTGCTATAAGGAAGGTTACATGAGATCCATTGGTTGTAGATTAAGAATACAGGAGAAAATAAAGCAGGGAAATATCTAGGATTGGATAAAAAAGAAAAATGAAAAAGTACACATTGCTTTTACATTGGTGGGTGTTAAATGTATGTTATTTTAACAACATAGTTTACAGAGGTATGCAGGTAAAAAATAAGGAGAAATTTTGGGATTGTCTTGCCTCAGTCCTGGGAGAAGACATCATTCTGACTCTAAGTATGTTATCCTAAATGCACAGAAACAATGGACAAGGCTTGCTCAAGGTAAAGATTAATCTATCATACAGGTTGAGGACATGACTTCCTATCATGACCTGCTCAGTTAGGAACTTCTATATTCAGAACATCCTGTATAGTTACCTTCAATTATTGAGCCTGTCAGGCCTGCCAGATAGCCCCCTTTTCATCACAAATATACTTTGCATTAATTGTCAATTCAACTCTAAGAATTCTGTGTACTGCAGTCCATATAATTGAAGTTCTCATTACTGAGATAAAGAAAAGATGTGGTTTACTGCTATAGAAATCCCACTGAGACGCTAAAATAGTCCAGGATCTTTGCATATGAAAAGCACAGACAACATATGGTGATTTTATCTCCAAATTATTTGATGCAATATTAAATCATCTACTTTGGTGCTGTCCTTTTGTTCAGAACTAGAATGTATTTATAAGCTTTGCTTTCTTTATAGAAAAGTTGAGCTATATATTGAAATAAAATTTAAAAATTTCTTTCCACTTGAGTGCTTCAATCCACCTCTGCTAGTAAAAAAACACCCACTGAGAAAACTGAGCTCCATATCACAGCCACTTGAAAAAGTAATGTATTCTGAGTGTCTGTGAATATTCAAGTGATTCACCCTAATGATTTAGGTGGAGTAATATAAGAAAATTAGGAGCTATTTACAAGAAACATTTAAAGTATTTTGAGGCAACCTTGAATATGTTAATTTTTTGCTGGTGAAAAATTAGGCTTGCAACATACATAATATTTCCACATGCTGAGGAAGCTGTTGATTTTAAGCCAGATGATTCAGCTTATGTGTAAAGAAAACATAGAAATAAAAAGCAAGGAATTGTGTTATAGCAGAAAGCATCCTTGAATTTGAATAAAAGGACACAAATTTTTAGGCCAGGCACTGCTATTCTATAGCTGTGTGACTTTGATGCAAGGATCTGAGATTCAGAAAGTCATTTGGAAACTGTGTGTATGTGTGTAGCACTGAACTTCAATTCCAGTTGTTACTGTCATCTTTATGACAAGAAAAAGCTTGATGAACTGAAAAGCAATAACTTCTCCTGGATGCATCAAAAAACTGAGTTTGCAAGGCAGACTGTCAAATGGAAATCTGGAAAGACGGGTGAGTCTAGAGAAACTCAGTCAAGATCTACATGAGCAGAACTACTATAATAATACATTGGCAGGAGAAAATTCATGGTAAGTTTTACAAATTGCTGGAGACTGAGTGAAGACACAGTTAAGAGTGAGAAACTGATGGGAGCCACAATCTTCAGTCTCTCACTGAAGATTTCAGAAAGATTTCCTGGCAGAGGAAGGGAAAGAACAAACCTTGTGAAATATGTTCAGAATTTTCTGAATACCAAAGACCTACCTTTCAGGAAAAAAACTTTTGTGAGACCCCTATTCCAAAAGGAGGGAGATCTTTCCTCTAAGCTCATAATCTCTAGATTTGCTGTCTCACTTAGAGGGAAAAAATTTAACACAAGTCAGGACTTCAAGGAGGTAGAGTGAAAAGATCAGGTATGAGGTAGGGGCAGAGGAAAAGAATGCTATACCACTGGAAGAGTATTTAGAAGTTCACAGCCCATACATAGACCCACTAAAACAATTAGAATTACTCTGAAGATTATAGAATGGAAAAAAGAAAACAAATAAACAAAACAGAAAAGATCATAATCAGAATACCAGAGGAGAAGAAAGAGAGAAAGAGAAAAAGGAGCAAAGACTTGAAGTAATAATGGTTGGAAGTGTTCCAAAATGAATGACAGCATTAAACCACATATCCAGGAAACTCAGAGAACACCTAACAAGGTAATTACTGAACATAGAAGAAAGAAAGAAAAACAAACAAATGAACAAACAGAAAACTTAGCCATATTATATTAAAGCTGCAGAAAACCAAATAAAAAGAAAAATTATTGAAAGAAATCTATGAGGCAAGGAGAAACATCTTACCTACAGAACAAGAACAAGAATTTCATTATACCTTTATCTGAAACCATAGAGGCAATAAGAGAGCTACATAATATATTAAACATATGGGGGGGGGGGGAAACCCTACCTAGAATTCTATATTTAGTGAAATTATCCTTTAAAAGTGAATGCAAGATAAAGACTTTTTTAGACAAACTAAAATTGACTTATTTATTGCCAGATGTGTCATGAAAGCCAAAAGAAGTTATTTTTAAAATGAAAACAGATGGTTCAGCCACTGTGGAAAGCAGTATTAGAGATACACAAAAAAATAAAAAATGTATCTGCCTTTTGACCCAGCAAACCCACTTCTGGGAATATATCTGAAGGAACCCAAAACACTAATTGGAAAGAACTTAAGCACCCTATGTTCATTGCAGCATTATTTAGAATTGCCAAATGTCCATCAGTAGATGAGTGAATAAAACAAGTATGGGATATTTACACAATGGAATACTACTCAGCTATAAAAAAGAAGAAAGTTTTACCCTTTGTGACAGTATGGATGGATATGGAGAACATTACGCTAAGTGAAATGTCCATCAGAGAAATACAAATACCGTATAACTTCACTCACATGTGGACTCTAATCAACAAGTTGAACTAACAAGCAAAATAGAGATTGATCCATTGAGAGCAAGATGATAGCTAAGGGGGGAAGCAGTGGGGGGTAGAGTGATTGAGCAAAGAGGAAAAAGGATTCATAGACATGGACAGCAGTGCGGTGATTATGGAAAGAGGGGGTATAAGGGAACTAGGTAGTAATGAAAATAAATCCAATTTAAAAAAAAGAAATGTCATAGATTTTCATTAAAAAGTAAGAGCATCAGAGAAGGAATAAATACCATAAATTGATTTTGTTCTTAATCTAAAATATAACTACTTGTTTAAAATAAAAATATAATAACATATTTTATCATTATAGCAGCTAAAAAAATTAAGTTCATGAAAGCAATATTGAAAGAAATGGGACAATAGAATTTGGAATACTATGGAATAAGGTACCTTCATTACATGTAAGGTAGTAAAGTGCTATTTGAAGGTGGATGTAGATTATTTTAAAGTATATATTATGAACTCTAGAGGAACCATTATATTTTTAAAGTATAATTAATACATTAAAAGGGGCAATAAAATAAAAGTATATAAATTGCTCAATTAAAATCAGAAAAGGCAGAATATGAAAAGGTACAGAAGAAAAGAGTTATTAAAACTGTGGAGTTTAGTTCAACTATATAAATCACTTTACCTTTGAATGGCTTAAATACATCAATTAAAATAGAATATTAGAATGAATTTAAAAGCCAGACTATATATTATCTACAAAAAACTCACTTAAAATATGACTTTGTATATTTTAATGTAACTTTAATGATCCAGTCAAGGATAATCAATGAAACCTAAAACCACTGGTGAAATGTTGGGTAAAATCATATTTACAATATCTCAGAATATCACTGCACAGATTATTTATCAGCTGCAATGGAGAAAATGTGTCTTCAGTGGAGAGATCGAGGTGTTGCTCTTGGCATTGCTGATAGGGGAAAGACCTAACATCATAGGATTCCAGCTCTGATATAGTAGGAGGTACCCAACATCACCCATGCAGCAGTCTTGTCAAAAACATTAGACCTAAATCAAGCCATAAACATGCTCATTAAAACAAAGCATGTGTTGTTCTGTGAGACAAAAGGCCTAGACTCTTCAAATAATTAAATGTAAAGAATAGCAGGAAACTCTAGTGCTTTTCCAAATGGGAAGGACATAACCAATTTTAATTCATCAAGCTTGACTCAATCTTCGATGGGGTTAAATAAAGCCAAAACAGATGTTTTTGCTAAAACTGAGGAAATTTTGCATGTTGCTCCATGATTTTGAATTAATGCTAATTTTATTAAGTGTAATATATTATTGTCTTTCACTTAGATGATTCATGCTGAAGAAGTTAGAGGAGTGAAATATCTTGATGTTTGAAGCGTTTATTTGGAGAGAGAACTAGAGGAAAATGAAGCAGATAAACAGGATGTTAATAACTGCTCAATGTTAGGGATAGGTATACAAGTGTTCATTTTCCTGTTCTTTCAACTTTTCTGAGCATTTGAGATTTTTCAAAATAAAGAAAAAAATTTTTAATTTGAGAGCAGACCCCTAAATTGAAGCATGTATTTATCTTTGAATGCTGATTTCTCATTTAAATAAATTTGGCATAGGTCCAAACTAATTATCAAAGCATGAGCTTTTTGAAGGGTACCATTACTTGAATTTCAGAACTGTGATACTTACTAACTATTCAGAGTGAAGTGGCTATATTATGAGCAAATTGCTCTTTTTTTTACAAGGTCTGATCCATATTATTTTGAGTGGTTTTTTTTATTATTTTTTTTTTAACATCAAGGTTTCATTTAAGTCTATAAATTATGCCCTTGGCTTGAGAAATTCTAACAAAATGGATGCAAAAATGATTACATCAATGCCAGAATCAACCATTACACAGCAGGACACAGGCATCATAAAATTAGCATTTTCATCTAATCATTCTAGTGTCATCTGCTAAGTTCAAATAAATCTTATACAGAGACATTAATTTTTCAAAGCATCCTTACACAAACTCTTAATTCATATTGAACTTTGTAACAACATTTAAAATCAGTCAAAGTTTTGAAAGAGATAATCCTTACTTCCCCCCAAAATATTGAGAGAATCATAGCTTGTTTACTTCAAATCCATATTCACAAAGAAAGTGAATACTAGCTAAATATATGTTATTTCCTTTAACTCTTATGACTGAGAATACTTCCAAATGACAAGTGATCTCAAATTGCTCAAAACAGCACTCATTTAGTAAAATATTGTCAGAATGTATTTCTTTTCTCTCTTCTCTTTCCATTCTCACAATAATTAAATAAAATGGTTTTGTTATACAAAGAAATGTGTGAAGTTTTCTAAGTGTACTGTGATGGTAGAGATTGAATTTTTCTGACAATCTCTCAAATAGTTTTTCCCTAATTCTCAGCCTACAAAAACACTTTTTTTGTATCCACAATGTCTACCACTTTATTAGGTGCTTAATAAGCATGCATTATTAAAAATGAATTTTGTACATGGAATAATTTTCTTAATAGACTACACTTCCTTCTTTTAACCTCCTTATGGGTAAAATTTCTCTTGATTGGTTCATGATTTCTTCAATCTCTCCTTCAATAACTATGTATTGAAACCCTAATACATATCAGATCCTATGTTAGCTTCTGGGTTTACAAAAATCATTAAGGCATGTTTTGTGCCCTTTAGGGATCTTAAATCTATGGTGGAAAGACATAAAAACAGGTTTAAAAATATTACCTGATAAAGTAATGATTTGCAAAGAGTCATAAAAATAAAATAAGTGATAATATTTGTCCTCATTCCAAATGGTTGATTCATATTCTTTTGTATAAGAAGTAGAATGATTAAGGCAAGAGCAGATAGACCCTAAAACATATAGTTCTCAATTATTAGAAATAAGTAAATTTTTGTTATTAAAGATACATAATAGACTTTAGAGAGAATTGAGAAAATAAGAATCTAAAATGAAGATTGTTGGAATCCATCACTTCATAACCTAAGTTAATTAACCTACATTAATTTTTTTTCCTATTTTTGTCAAACACAGTCTATTTTTAGGAATTTTTCTTGAAAAAATGTGTTTGAAACTTCCAAGTTCCATTAGATCTTGTATTTACTTGAAAAATAGACACTTTTACTATTTTATTTAATCATGCCAATATTACTAAACTAGTGAGGTCAGGTGTGAAGCAGAGATTTCTGCTCATAAAAGTTCTGTAGGATCTGTGAAAACATCAAGTATTCTTCTCATTAAAATATCGATCTCAATTAGAATAAAACAGTGTGAATGTTACTTTGACATGAACTAGACAGTCAAAAGGATATATTTAAAAGCTTGGATTCAAATGAAATAGTTTGGACTAAAATCCTGGGTTGTGGGAAATGACTCCTAGTCATTACAAAACTTTAAACATTTGAGGAAAGAAAATAAGTCATGCTTGCTGGTAATTCTATGGGAATGAAGGTGCTCAGGTTCTACCATTACTTCTACAATTTTTAATTGTCTTAGAGAATGAAATATCCATAACATGTCAGAAGACAATCTTCACCTGTGTTTGGAATCCCATCCCCACAAGCCACCTCAGGGACCTTAATTCTAGTAGTTTAAAACCGCCAGCCAAACACTGATAACGCCCAAAGCTATTCTCAGTTCATGATTATTTCAGGACCAAAATCCGTGAGGCCATGCTTCCTATTTGACATTTCTACTTGTGTATCCTACAGTCACCTAAATTCAGATTATCAGTTTGAGCAAGAATTGTCAGTTGTGAGAAACAGAAGCTGACTTTAGACCATTTAACTATCCAGTAAAATTTTTGAAAGGGCCGAAGTACCAGGGTTGAGATCAAGCAGCTATGAATAGTCACTGAACTAGGGGTATAGAATAGTAGAATGATTTCTCTGCCAACATAACTGAACACTAAACACCAGGCAATAATTTTGCACTGGGCAGTTGACCTGACAGTTTCTGCCCTACTATGACTGTTACTCTATTACTATTACTGTTACTATTACTATTATTATTACTATTACTATCACTATCACTATCACTATCACTAACACTATCACTATCACTACCATTGCTGCTGCAACTGTTGCTACTACTAAGAACAGTACTACACCTAAAAAAGGGATGAAGAAGAGAAAGAGAGAGAGAGAGAGAATGATCAACCCTACTGCTGGCTGCTTATATCATCAGCTATAGAACAAAGTTCACTGAAAAAAAATTATTGGGACCAAGATCCCATGTTTGTTCCCTGTTCTATTTAAAGGAAGCTGAGAAAGTGTCTACTCCAATGTCCAAAGCTGATTTTATTATCATCTCTGCTCTTTTCACCTTGTATTTTATTTCTCTAAGTGCCCTCACCTCCCAGATACTCACTTAAGCTTTGAACTTGGAACCCATCTTTGGCTTTTCACTCCCCATTTCCAATCATTCCTGGTTTTATACATCGGTCGTCTTCATATCTGCCAACTCTACCTCCTTTTTTGCATACCCACCATTATTGTTATTTCAGGCTTCATAATTTCTCATTTGGGTATTGCAACAACTTATTCACTTGTTTCCCTACCTCCAGTCATTCCTCAGCCATTCATTCTCCATGTGATGAGAATGCTCTTTCTAAAGTGAAAATCTTTCACCAATTCATAATGCTAGATATTGAAGAGATCATGAGCACTTATCATACAATTTCTCCAAATAAATGACTTTTGTCTCTCTGAGGATTGGAGAGGAAGAGAAGAAAACAAGAGATAGAATGACTCCTGCATAAGGCAAAGATCTGATCCATTTCAGATGATCATTTATCAATTTTACTATAATCTTCTCCTCAGAGTTCTAATTCCCAATAAACCTTCTAATATCCCATAAATAAGATTCTGCTGTTTAAATATCCTCTTACTGCTTATACCACATGCTTAGTCTCAAAACAATTCCAGAAAAGTATTGTCTGAATCCTAACAAACTTTTTTTTCCCTTCATTGGTATCTTTCTGTTTTTCTATTGTCTTTGGGTCTTCTTTTCTAAATCTGGTGACAAATAGATTTCATAACAAATACCACTTATAATACACTGTAATGACTGTTCAAATGGCTGTGCAGAGAGGGTTTTTAAGGCCAATTTTAGCTTAATGGAGAAGAGTTGTGGAGTTGATTAGTAGTGTTTGTAGTGGTCGACAGAATGGGGATTCTGATGTAAATGTGGTGTGTTTTCTGATACTAGTATAAACTTTTCAGTCCAGACCACAAATACTTCTCAGTTTAGCTGTTCCCTGTTTTTTATCCCCCATTTATGACAATGACTTATTTATTTAACTAACAACAACTTTATCACAAAGTGGAAGAACATGGTATTACCTTACGTATAAGACCATTGCATCCCATGTACATCGTGACACAATACCTCACTGTGGACTCCACAGAATATTCTGATACGTATGAAAATGACATGAAAATTTTCATCCTCAAAAAGTATGATATGCTTTATAAGGCAAAAATATGTTATTGATTTTTATTTTTCACTAAGCCGTACCTAGAACAAAGCTTTGCATGGAATAAATGTACAACAAATATTTATTTAAGTTGAAATGTGCCACTCACTTTCTCTTTAAAACCCTTTCATGATCATTTTGATATGGACATTCAGTGTGTGTGTTGGCGGGGGTGGATGTCATGTGGGTATGTGTGTGTCATGTGTGTGTACATGATGAGTGTGTGTGTCTGAAGCAGTGGAGGGCTATAACTTTACTAGGCCAAAATCAGTACATTATCATTTTGAAAAGTCACACATAACTGATAACGGTTTTGGCATTTCTCTTTTGCAATATAACCTTGGGGGAAAGGAATTCTGTCATTTCCTATGTAGCAAATTATTTAATAAAATGTCCTGCACTATAGACATGAGATAAATAATAATTAATGTTGATGAATTATCCTGATGAAATATTCCTGAAATAGAATTCCATAAGACTATAAAATATGACTTGTCCTAAAGTTAAAAGTAAAGGCTGCTAGTTCATTAATCCCCCACATTTTTTCATTGTGGGGTAAAATGGTTTTCAGGACCATTGGCCTATTTGTCAGAGTTCCACTTTATTATTTTCCAGTTTCTGTCCTGGATTCATTGTAAAGCCATGTTCATTCCACCAAGTTTATAACATTCCTACCAGAATGTCCACATTGACCTTAAGGCTTATAATATGGTATTAAAATGATAAAAACAACTTCCTAACTCACTGTTTCATTGGACAGCACAAAACCACATGCATATTTAAGTGAAATATGACTATATTCCCAGATTCTCCCCAGCTCAAATCTGCTCCACTTTCTTCATTTTCAAATGACTCATAACGAGTCGCACTTTATTCATTCAATGAAGCAAGAAGGCTTCTAATCATCCTCATTTTTTGCGTTTCCTTGACCAGCATATCCAGTCATGTGCTAAGAGTGCTCAGTTTTACCTCCTATATGCCTTGACTCCATTCTCTTCACCTTCACTGTTATTACTGATTTTATTCAGGTCATTATGATATTAGGAGACAATAGCCATAACATATCAACTGCTTTTTCCCTACCTTCCTGTGTTCATTGTGGAACACTTTTATTAATTTCCCAGAAGTTTTGAGGTCGTTGTTGAGGAAACACAGTCTGCATGTGTTACTTGTTTGGATGGAAAAAGTTGAAAAACAAAATTAATTTGAATGCTTTTTTCTCTCCAGTGTCCTCAATCCTCATTATTCCTGAGTATCTTATTCTGTCTTGATTCACACTTTTATGCATTACCTGACAAGCTTTCATATGCCTCTGCTTCCTTGAAATAAAAAGTATAACATAGTAATATAAGTGAACAAACACAGGTTCAGCTGCCTGTAGCCACAAAAGCCAAACTCATGAGGAAGTTGATGGTGCAAAAGGAAAGAGGTTTTATTTCAGCATGCAACCTGGGAGAATAAAAGGCTCCCATCTCTTTCAGTCTTGGAGAAGGTCCAGCCAACCTCAGCAAGACCAAGAAAAAAGCCATTATCCATAGCTCCTGCTCCATTTTAAAGCACAGTCCTCTGGAGCCTATAGGCATCAACTAAGTGGTCTTAGTCCCCATCAGTGTAACTTAGCTTGTTTCCTGCTGCTATTCATTTCAGGCTCCCTCCTGGAGCCTGCAAGTGGAGCCATGTGGCCACAGGCCATGTGGCTGCCAGTGCTACATGGTTGTGTGTTCCTGGGCAAAAGAACACATGAATGCACTGTCGAGTGTGTCACCAGGTGGACAAGAGAGAAAGAGAGAGGCACCCTCCTAGAGGCCATGGGCAGTGCTGCTAAGGCCACATGGCCCGTAGAGAAAATAGGCAAGCACATCATGCAAGTGCAGGTCACAAGCAAGAAACGCTCATGTGTTCCACTGGAATTATATCATCTTGGGTGTGAAGCAGACCAGGTGCTTTCTCAAAATGGTAACCAATCTCCCAAACCTCTGCATGCTTGACTGGCAGGCCTCTTTGGTCTAGCACCTCCCCTTGTGCCATTTTGATCTCTATCGCGCATATGTTTGCCTTGCTGTGGTCCTATCCCAATTTTTTACTGGAAGCGGGAGGGATGGCTTTTTCTCCAGCCAATTATCTTACTAGCTCTTTGCATGCTTGGGCCCTTTCCACTGATATCACTACAGTCAGTGTAAGAACCTCCCCTTGCCTCCATCTTGGCCAATGGGGGAGAGTCCAGACAGATTCTTTAATGGTTAACAGTATGTCCACATTAAATTACCATGGAGCAATGTCTAGCTCACAAAATGTCTAATGATTGTTGTAAATAATAATAAATAATAATAATGTTGTTATTATTATTAAACATTTGTCATCAAATATGTCTTCTTACTTAAAAATTCCCAATTAGGTTGAGCAGCAGTCCCAGATCCCCAGACTGTCCTGGTTTCCCCAGACTGTCCCAGTTTTAGCACCGGAAGTCCTGCATTCGGAAAAGTCTCTCAGTTCCAGGCAAACCAGAATAGTTGTGCATCCTACCAATACCCCCAGACAGAAGCAATCACTTCCATCTTTGGGCTCAACTTGCACAGTATTCATGCTTCTTTTCATAGTACTTTATGTACTTTTTGTGTTGCAAAACATTTCCCTGTTTCCCCAAGTTTTAATTACTAATTGATTTCATTGTGCCCTCAATTGTTGAAACAGTATCCTAATTTTAGTGAAATATATAACTGAATAAACCCCAGAGAAGAATTCAAATCACAAATTATGAGATATTGGCTTGAAAAATTGATGGTTGTTGAATCAATATTTACTTTTAATGGGAGGACTTTGGCAAATAATTTGTTGATAGAATGAAGGAAGTAGAAAATTACATGGGTATATATGTCCTCCGTTGATATAGAAGAGTATAGCTGTTGCCTAAAATTTAAACTCTATATTCTAATGTGTTAAACTCATCCTAGACATATGAGCCATACATAGATTTTTCTTTCTTTCCTCTGTATAATATACTAATTTAATTTTTGTTTTTACTGTGAAGAACCTGTCCATCATAACTTTATCTGCTCCATCTAAATTGTCAGATGCCTTTCCATTATTGATGACATCAATTCATTAGTTCTGTGGTTGAAAGTTGTGAGATATGTTTTTAGAAAATATTATAAATGGCTAATCTGTAAAACTCAAGCTGACAAACTTTGTAATATTAATGAAATGCAGTTATACTGACCCTGGGTATGGGGTGCAATGATTGTTTTTCTTGCCAAAATGCACTCTGAAGGTGGAGCAAATTTTCTACTTTTTACTCAGCTGTAAAATAGAAAAAAACATATAACTATCTGTATTTCTGTGAATTAAATAAGGTGTCACTGATTAAGCATGAAATACCATAAATAACATGTAGCATTTCCTTGATAAATTCCAGTAGTTATTATTGTTATCATTTTATTTGAATTTGTATTTCCAATGGCTGGATAGGTATAGATAACTAAAAGGTCACAAAATGTGCACTATGTTTCAAAAATCTATATCACTAAAGGTATGACATAAATATTGTCAGATCTAAAATTAATAACCAATTTTAATTCTGACTCAACTGTTAGTTGTTTCAAATTTTATTCATCAGAATGACTTAGATACTTGGAATTAATGGAGGTTGAAAATATTAGAGAGTAAAAAGAGGTTTAAAGGCATCCAAACCTAGTTTTGATTTTGCTTTTGAACTTGTTCCATCCAAAAACAAACTTGGTGTTTCAAATTTTTCTTTATTAGAATGAATAAAACAATCATGCTATATAAAAAAAGGGTATTTTTATATATTGTGGATTTAGAGCTCTAGCAAATACCAACTTTACTTTCTCTGACACATTTTGCAAATGATTGAAATATATACACATATATGATATAGATCAAGATTAACATGAAGCTCTTTCAATAAAATTGAGTCGTTGCACAGAGATTTTATGTACAGCTACAATGTGCTCTCTAATATTGCATTGCAGATTTCACTTACTCTACCAACTTTCAGGCCTCACCCTCACAGGGTCAAAACTCATCCCAGTATGCTTATCATATGACACAAAAAACAGATCACATTGTCTTCTTAGTACCCACAGGGCACTGAGTTAATAATTCACTGCTATTCCCTTGACAGGAGGTAATGAGAAAGTATAGAAAAGATGGTGTCTAATCCAAGGTCTTCCCTCTTGAAAGCGGAATAAAAATTTTCTCTCCTTGAGCAGATATAATTAGTGGAAATAAGAGTTTGTCCTAATAATATTATTTGTACGTCGGTTGATGCAAAAAGGACATTTATTGTAATACAACATTACATGATTAAAGGCAGTTTCTGACCTTCCATTAATTGTTAGGCAATCCTAATTTTGAGACAAAATAAGAAAAGAAATTTACAAAAATGACCTGAGGCTCCTATATAACAGAGACCCTGTGCCTGCTATAACCTTACGAAAGTGCATACATCTTTCAGTTGGTTCAAAAAATAATAAACTTTTAGAGAGCCCATAATCATGTTTTACTCTCAGATAAAAATATTTCAATCCAAAGCATGCTGTTTGAGAAATCTGAAGAAAATGTCTGAAAATTTCTGTTATCCCCTCAAAGGAGAGATAGGAGATCAGGGGCAATGGACTAGAAGAGAGCTTGTTCTTAAAGAGGGATAATGAACACCCTCCTTGTGTGCAGTATGGATTCCTCGTATGTGCTGACGTAGGCAAACACTCCAGGGATCAGGGAAACTGGTGCTGTGGTAAAATATGGTCTTTAGCTAAAGGTCAAGTGAAATTGTACTGGGAACCTTGGGGATACTTTAAAATAGGAGCTAAAGACAGGGGCCTGCTGATTAGAGCATGTGCTTAAGTACCAGTCTCACTTTATCAAGGCAATTGTTCATTCGTGTGAAAATTTGACCTCTGCCCACTTGCTAGGCAGGCTGGGTCTGGGGGTGATCTCAGGCTCACGTGTGCTTGCAGAAGTTAAAGCTACCTGGGGACTGCTTTCAAAGGACATAGCCAAGGTTAACAGACCCCAAATCTGACCTTCCTCTTCTTTCTTTCCATTTATATCTGTTTGTAAAGTTCAAATAGTTCTTTCCTCCTCCCAAAAGCACTTCTAATGCAATAAAATGATAAAAGATACCAAAGGGTTGCAGCTATAAAAAGAGAAAATGAGATAAAAATGTTTCACTTAGGAAGGCTGGTTATTTAGGGAAATATATTTCAGATAGGTAAATGATAATTACCATGTTTCTTAAGATTTAGCCTTAAAATTTGATGGTGCTACTACTTTATAACCAGAACCAAGTATTATTGCTAATGCATTAAAGAAGGAAACGAGAAGAAAGACTTTTTCACAATCTGTTTGTGATCCAGAGAAGGTAATAATTCTGAGTTTTTTAAATTCTCCAGATATGTGAACCCTCTTTTCACATATCCACATAAATTAAGTGACAAAGGAAAATGAATCATGAGCCATGATCTAATGGTATGGATATACAATGATAAATAAAGGTGAATATTAAATACCGATGTTAAGTACCTACTACATGCTAAGGTTTTTATTTTTTCTTTCATATAGCTATATGCAATTACACTTTTGAATAACTACTTGCTCGTTATCGCTATCCTCTTACAAGGTTATATGCTTCCAAAAAGAATGGATTTTGTCTTATTAACTGCTGTAATTACAACATCTAAAATAACACCTGGCATGTTTATTTTTGCTGACTCTACATAGTACCTATTTGTATTACTTTACCTTTTCTTTAATGAATAAATACATGATAGACATGCTTATATATTTTATCTCATATAATTATTTTAATAAACAACATAAACTAGTTATTTAAAAAATAACAATGTTGATGAAATAACATTTTCATACTAATGAGAAGTAAAAATATAACAGAGTTATAGTTGCATGGACTTCTCCCTTATCTCAATAAAGGGAATTTTTATTTGTAATATAATGAGTATTTTTATTTATATTGTTAGCACAGAGCTCTGAACAATTTTCCTAGTATAAGTACAAGTATTATGAGTCAAGAACTTTATTGGGAGATTTGCATACTTTAGTTCCTTTGTGTGGGAAGGTAAGACTGTCATTAACTTGAATCATAAAAAATTTTGGTACGCGACTATTTTCAACTTCCATAAATAACAATTTAATGTGGTCAGTCTAATATTAACTTCTTTTTACAAGGGTAACTGAGGTTTAGTGAAATTAAATCCACTAATTTGGAAGTGGTACAAAATCCAATCCCAGAAAGTAATAAAGATCTGAACCTATATTTAATCACAAATGCCATTTTCTTTCTCTTACTTCCCAGAGTTTATAGCTTTGGCAGTGAAATCTCAGAAGTACTGAATCAGGGATAAACATGACACAGTAATTTGGATGTTTCCTTTCTTTTACAACAAACATGGCAATGAATGTAGTAAAATACAAAGTTACATAAATTCTTTAAGACAACAGGAGGCTCTTGAGAAATTTCATACTATGTATGGATCATGTTTCTGTTACAAGTTCTTTACTAGAAAATGGTAGACAGGAGCACACACTCCCAGAAGCCCCTTCCCTACCATTACTTCTTAGAGTAAACACTCATTCTGAAATTAGCCATTGATCAATGGAATTATATAATCTGCTGAGGATAAAATGGTCATTTTCTTTGAAGAAGAAGAAAACCTACCTATTATAAATGTCATTAATATGAAATTATAAACTTCAGAATGAGTAGTCAATGTTAAACATTAACATATTAGCTTATAGTTCAGAATGAAGGTAGATAAATGTGGAGCATACTTAATGTAAAATGTATGTTTTTGGAAAATTAAGAAGGATATTTTCTCCCCTTTTAACTCACTTTCTATGTATATTACTTTCTTCTCTTTCTTCCTCAGTATCAAAAATTATATTTGCTGCATTATCTATTTCTTAATATGCATCATTAAAAGGAAAGACAGTACTTCTGAAAACTTTTATTATTTACAAGATAATATTTAATTTCTGGTTGTGATTTAGAAACTTATAAAATCTCCAAACAGCTTTTGATTTTCTATTTTATCAGTAAACAAAAAAGATTAAAAAATAAAAGTTTTCAAAGCTACAAAAAGTATTACAAACAAAGAGTACAGTGACCCAAGAGTTATTTATATAAGTAATTATAAATTGACTTTCAACAAAATATATTACTTTTCAATTAGAATTCTGAGTGGGATTACTAATTATTTAATGAACTGATTTTCAAGGTTATATTCATCATATATAGCATCCTGAACAGCCATTTTCCTAAAATAACATGCATTCTCTATAGAGATATAAAACAAAAACAACTTTGACCTCTGAGGTCTTTGTTTTTTCACCTTGAAATCTTGTTTAGTGAGCGAAAGATTATGTTGAAGAAAATTAATTTTGGATATGATTTTATGTTTAGCTGATTTCTATACTCCTATTCAAATTCCTATTTACTTTTTATTAAAACAATTGGAAAAAATAAATTCTCAGGCAGAAGTCACATTTCACTCCAGCCCTTCATTAGCTTCCCAGTGTTTGTTCGTTTGTTTTTTAATCAAGAAGTAACAAGGGTAGAGATGGTGTTTGTTTTTAAATAGGGTATAATGTGACAGGGGATACCTTCTGTAATCCTCAGAAGAGTTTATTTTTTCCCTTCTGGAAATAGAAAAGTTCCAGTCATGCTGAACACTAAGATGTGAAATAGGCAAGCAGCAGTAAGAAAGTTGCAGTGCCCTTCGCCATGACAGCCAGCTGCAGCTAATTGTATTAGTTATGGTAAGAGTGCCCTCCAGAGGAATTTGGCAGGAATTTGAAAGGCATAGGAAAAATTAATAGCTGTGAAAATGATTAAATTAAATACACACTTACAAAGAAAATTAACATATTAGTCTTATCAAAGTAGTTAATGTATACTTTAGTTTAAATTTAGTGCTAAAGGCAATATTATAGCCGTTGCTGCAAGTATCAACAAGCATAGACTTGTTATATTCTAGGTTACCTGGGAGTCTTTACTTATATATTATATTCTTAGTTTAATCTAAAATATGTCATATCTTATTATAAAGTAAATTTAGTTCAAGTAAACAGTAAAGGAATGAGATTAAGAAATTCAAATTTCTGATATCATTGTTACTTTATAGTATTTCTTTCAACAGCCTTTAGAATTTAGTGTAAATAAAACTATATTATTCTATTAGTATCTATAAAATAATGCAAAATTATAAACAATCATCATCAATTACTGAAAGTAAATTCAAATGGGGAACCCAATTATATATAACAAACCTCGATAAAACTGCAAACAAATATTAAATGTTAAAAATGGGTAATAAATAAATGAGATGAAAAAAGAAATCTTACATTTATTATTTAAATATTTATACTTCCTTTATTTTATAGAGTGCATAATGATTATTTCATATGATGATTAATTGTAATTATCATCACATTTGCTTTTGCTATTTTATTTGAGGCAAGTGCTGGGAAAAGAGAATCATATTTAATGATTTCTCTGCTTTTTATCCCACTCACCATTGTGAGCCACCACCATAATAATTTTCTGCATTTGAAATCTTGAGGAAAAAGCAAATCATCAAAAAGGAAGTTCCTCTCAGTAATTTACTAAAATAACTGCGAAGAGCTAAAATTTTTATCCTAAAATGTAATACCAGAAACTGTTACAGTTGGCAGTTAGTTAGATATTAATGAAAAAGAAGGGAGCTAGACATCTGATTAAGCCACATGAACTAGGAAGGAGCAGTTTCACAGTCATTCCAACATCACTCTGCCAAATGAATTAACATCTAAGAGGAGAGACCAGCTTTCCATGAATTACAGGGAACCCCAACACCACAGCACTGGATTAATGGGGGAAGGGAGAAATGGTGCAAGGGGAAGCCCCTTTACTAAATGCATATGCAGTAGAAACCAAATGACAAAGCAGAGCTATAAGACATATGCAGTAAAAGCCAAAATGGTGACCATAAAGGAGAGAAAACCACCCTGGGAAAATCTGAGAAAATAATCAGATAGGATAGGGTATGAAACCCCTGGAAGATCCAGAAAAGAGATTGGGCAGGGGAAAGGCACAGGCACAGTCCCAGGAAAAGACAGGAAAGATAGTGGGTAGTTTGAGAGAAAGCCTGCTCTTTTCCAAACCCAAGGAAATATAACTAAAGCTTAACAAAGGCCTGTCTGGGGGTTGGCGGAAAGCAGCTGGGTGGCCCAGGTGCCATGAGCCTTGGCACCATTCAGATGGGGGAAAGAGACACAAAGAAGTTAAGTAACTTGCCCAAGGTCACACAGCTAAGAATTTTGATGCCAGATGGGAGCAGAGACTGAGCCAGACTCCTGGAGCCTTGGGGACCAGAGGTGATGGCACTGCAGCTCTGGGCCTGACCCTTCTGGGCCTTGTGGCCACAAGTGTGGACCTGTGACCCTGGACTTCTTCCACAGCAAGACCAAACTGAACCACCTGGTCATGGGTGAGGCATCGGACATGGTGTATGTAGAGGCAGTGAATGCAACCTACCAGCTGAGTGCTGGGGCAGTGCTTCGTGAAGTATGGCAACCTCTTCAAGGGCATCTGTGCCCTGCGCTCCTCCTTGGGGCACCTCCTTTTTCTCTCTCTGGCTGTACTTCCTCACTATAATAAATCTTGCCACTGCTGCTTAAAATCTTCCTACACGTGTCCCTGAAATGCCTTTCCTAAGACACTGCAAGAACCTATTTTCTTCAGTAACCAAACCACAAAAGGAAGAAAGAGTAAAGATAAACTAAGAACAAATAACAAGGGCAACAAATAGAAAACAGTAACAAATATGGTAGATATTAATCCAACTGCTGTTGACCTTTGAACAACAGGGTTTCGAATAGCTCTGGTCCACCCATACATGAATTTTTTTTTTTTTTTCAGTTAAGTACCTATACTGTTTTTGATCTGCAGTGTGGTGTCCACTGATGTGAACAGCCAACTATATGCATTGATCTACACCATTTTACACAGGGCACTTGAGTAACCACTGATTTTGGTATCTGCAGATGGCCCTGAAAACAATACCACATGGGTATCGAAGGACAATTTAAGTTTGGGAGAAGTCAAAAGTTATTCAAGGATTTTCAGCTGTTCAGAGGTCTGTGCCTTTAACCCACCATGTTGTTCAAGGGTCAACTTTATATCAATAATTACATTGAATGTCAGTGGGCTACATGAACCAAATAAAAGACAGGGAATGTCAGAGTGGAACAAAAACAAGTCAGAACTATATGTTTTTATAAGAAACATGCTTTGAATACAAAGACAAAAATACATTAAAAGTCAATGGATTTAAAATATCACTAAATTATATATGCATACCCAAATTGTATATATGTGTGTCCTGTGTATATGTTTGTGTGTTTATCCTTTGGCCTATTTGTCAAGCCCTGTTCAAATACTATGTCATTTAAATTAGTGTAATTTATTTCTGTATTTTTTGAGCTTTCTATTCTTCAAAACTATTCACCATGCTCTTCAAAAAATTCTTGTTTCTCTTAATCAACTCCTTTTCTTTCTTCTCTTATTTTACCTGATTTTAATTTATTCCCTGTTACTGGTTTGGAAATATCCATGTTATCTCTATTTAATTAAAGACTGTAAAAACATGTTGTTACATATATAATGACTTAACAAAGTATACAATGAGTAAGTAATTCCACCCCAATATCAAACTTTAATCACTCTTCCAATTTATTTAATATTTATCTATTACATTATTATAACTTGTCTTTAAACCTCTCAAAGTCAGTCACATTATTATTATTTTTTACAGCCCATGTTTATGCATATACATATGGACATTATTAGCTTATTCTCTCACTTTTTTTCATCTACTCCTTTCTGTATTTGATCATTTTCTTCCTGTAGTATATATGTTAATACTTCTTTTGGTGACAAATTACAAATATTGAAAAAATATAAAGTTGCCATGGAGCTATAACAAACACACTGCACTAATTTTCCTGAAAATTTTAGGAATTATTAGTAATATTGACTATTATGCTTAGACAAATAAAAGCTGAGCTTTAATTATGCATATGAAAATTCACCACTTTTTATCTCTGTGTGTACTCTAGGATAAATCAATTAGTTCTAAATGAGTTGTGTGTGGTGTGGTGTGGTGTGGTGTGTGTGTGTGTGTGTGTGTGTGTGTGTGTGTCATGTGAATATGATTAGCCTTTAATTTTTATAGATTTTATATACAAAGAAACCAACATAAGTGGTTAAGGGTTTAAGAAACTTATCTCAAATTACATAGTAATTTTAGCAAAGCTGAGCTATCGCTGCCCTCCTATCTCTGGATGAAAGCTCTGTTCACTAGACCAGTGGTCCTCAAAGTGTCATCTATAAGCTTGGATGTTACAGATACCCTTTAAGGAGGTCCAGAATGTCAAAAATTTTCATTAAAATAAGTATGTTATCTTTCTTTTTTACTTTATTGACATTTTCACTGATGGTGCAAAAGCAATTGTAGGTAAAACTGCTAACACAGATCAAGGAACTAACACTTTAAATTGTTCTAGTAGTTGTTACGCTGTACACTGAAACCTAGGACAATAAAAACAAGTCAGTTTTATTAAGAATAAAAGCAGTAAAATATATTTTTAAAAATCTGATGTAGCCATATAATCTTTATATTTATAAAATTTCAAGCTTTGAGTATATTATTTTAATTCTCTGGCTAATTAAATAAAAATTACACATAAAGCACAACGGTTGCATAGCAAACTATAAGAAATACCTTGAAGAAAAGAAAATGTACCACAGCTTTAATTGAAAGGTAACTTGTGCCCTTTTAAAAGGACCATTTTTACTTACAGAAATGACTTACAAGAAAACCGCAGTTATTTAAACTTGAGTACCGGGAATTTGGTATGCTCAAAAATGAATAAAGTGTAATTGTCATTCAGAAAATGACTACTTGTAGCCAATAACAAAATTCAATCTCTGTAGCAAAAATTGGAATTTTGGAAAACTTGTACCCACCACGTTGAGCTTAATATAGTTTCAATACCAAATGATCTGAAAGATTTCAGCCAGTGGTGATATTAACAAATATGATTTGGTTTTAAATACTGTGCAACAAAGTGTGTTAACATTTGGAAGTATGCAAGTCAGTAAATCAGTATTTCCCAAATAAACAACTCTTGCTGTTACAAAATCATGCATGACTGAAAGATTAATTGCAATGTAAATGAACAA
This sequence comes from Furipterus horrens, assembly GCF_987537825.1. Classification (NCBI taxonomy): domain Eukaryota; kingdom Metazoa; phylum Chordata; class Mammalia; order Chiroptera; family Furipteridae; genus Furipterus; species Furipterus horrens. The sequence continues at coordinate 30,054,948 of NW_028327174.1, forward strand.
ATTTTAATAGAATATATGAAAAATTTATTAATAAGATTTTAGATTCCATATTACAGTTAATATTCAGAAAACTACCACCTGATGAGTTTTGGTGTAGTATCAAAGAACACTAGGCACATGATTTGAAAAAACTAAAATATTTTTCCTTTTAAACTACATACTTGAGTGATGCTAGATTCAAAACAATATATTACATAGCTAAATACAAAATCATGTATCAGCATTCATCTGTCTTCTATTAAACAAACAATAACAAGTTTTGCAAAATTGCAAAAGATGCCAAATTTCTCATTTTTATGTTTTCAAAAGTATAGTTATTTTTATTAAAATATGCTATTTATTGTATCATAAAAAAGTTTGTTATTGTTTTAAAATGATATATTTGTAACTGACATAGTGCCAATATAAGGAGTCATTGAGACTATTATGAACAATAAATACAAGGTCTGTCTGAAAAAAGTCCAACCATTATTAATATAACAAGAAGAGTTTGCATGGCATCAATGTAATCTGGCAGTCAAGAAGAGTGGACTAGAATGTGCATACGTGAACAACGACTACTTCACTGTACTTAGTCAGTGAGGGCCATCGATTCCATTGAGTGAGTATGTGAACTGTGTGGTTCTCATATTCAAAATGTTGAGCTAGTAGAGCAACGAATCTGCATCAAATTTTGTGTTAAGCTTGAACATTCCTCCATGAAAACTATTTGTATGATTCAGAAGGCCGCAACTATAAGCAATTGGTGATTGGCAGCTTCATCACAACAATGTGCCCGCTCATGCATTAAGTCTCTTGCAAATCACTCAGGTGTTGCAGTCTCCCTACAGCTCAGATTTGGTGCCAGGTGACTTCTGACTTTTCCTAAAACTAAAATCACCTTTGAAAGAGAAGAGATTTCAGATCATTGATTAGATTCAGGAAAATACAACGAGCTAGCTGATGGCAATTGGGAGAATTGTGTGAGATCCCAAGGTGCCTACTTTGAAGGGGACTGAGGCGTCATTGTCCCATGTACAATGTTTCTTGTATCTTCTTCAATAAATGTCTTTATTTTTCACAGTACATGGCTGGATACCTTGTGGACAGACCTCTCGTATACCAACATATTGCATAATATAAAAGGAAATGGGTAAATTCTTAGAAACATACAATGTACCAAGACTGAGTCATGCAGAAATGAAAAAAACCTGAATAAACCAATTACTAGTAAGGAGATTAGATCAGTAAGCAAAAATCTTACAACAAACAAAAGTCCAGGACCAGGTGGCTTCACCAATGAAGTCTCACTAACCATTTAGAGAAGAATTCATACCAATTCTTCTCAAAATTTTTCAAAAATAGAAGAAGAGACAACATTTCCACACTCATTTTACAATACCAATATTACCCTGATACCAAAACCAGACAAGAAAACTATAAAAAAAGTGAACTGCAAATTAAGTTCCCTTTGTATCATATGCAAAGATCATCAAAACAAAGTAATAGCAAACCGGATTCAACAATACATTAAGAGATTCATACACCATGATCAAGTGGGATTTATTCCAGTGATACAAGTATGCTTCAGTGTAATATGCCACATTAACAAAATGAAAGTTAAAAATAATATGGTCATCTTAATAAATGCAGAAAAGCACTTGACAAAATTCAAAATTTTTTCATTATAAACACTCTCAACAAAATGGGAAGAGAGGGAACACACCATCCATATACTTAATGGTGATACACTGAAAGACTTTTCTCTCAGTTCAGGAATAAGACACAGATGCCCACTCTCAACACTTTTATTTAACACAGTACTAGAAGTCCTAGCTAGAACAATTAGTTAAAGAAAAGCAACAGAGGGTATCCATATTGGAAAGGAAAGAGTAAAATTTTCTCTATTTGCAGGTGGCATGATTTTATATATAAAAAAAAACTCCACCAAAACATTGTTAGACCTAATAAACAAATTTAGTACAGTTTCAGAATATAAAATCAATATACAAAATCTTTTTTTGTTTCTATAAACTAATAACCAACTATCAGAAAGAGAAACTAAAAAATATATACTTTTAATAACATTAAAAATAAGACATTTAAGAATAAATTTCATCAAGGAAGAGATTACTGTACCTGAAAACTATGAAACATTAATGAATTAGACTAAAAAGGCAAATATTTTTTACAGAAATACAACAAACAATCCTAAAATGTGTATGGCAGCACAAATGATCTTGAATAGCCAAAACAATCATAAGAAAGAAGAAAAAAGGCTGGAAACACCAAACTTCCTAATACCAAACTATGCCATAGAGCATATTAATTAAAAGAACATGGTGTTGGCTTAAAATAACAGAGAGAGATCAATGAAACAGAATAGAGAGCCAATGAATAATTCTGTGCATATATGGGCAATTAATTTATGACAAAGGAGTTGAGAACATACAGTGCAGAGAGGTTAGTCTTTTCAATAATTGATGCTGGTAAAACTGGATAGCCAGTTGCAAAAGAATGACAACTGGATCTCTGTCTTGCACCACACACAGTCATCTAAAAATGGATTAAAGACTTAAATGTAAGACCTGAAACCATAAAACCCCTTGAAGAAACCTAGCAGAGTGAGCTCCCTGACATTGGTCTTGACAATGATTTTTTTAATTTGGCACCAAAAGTAAAAGCATAAAAAGCAAAAATAAACAAGTTGGACTTAATCAAATTTAAAACCTTCTCTACAACAAAGGAAACCATCAACAAAATGAAAAAGCAACCTACCAAATGGAGAATATTTTTGTAAGTCATATATATACTTGATATGGATTTAATATCCAAAATATATGAAAACTCATACAAGTCAATATCCAAAAATCCAATTTAAAAGTTGGAAGAGGAAATGAATAGATATTTTTCCAAAGAACATACAAATGGCCAAAAGGTACATGAAAAGATGCTCAATATTATTAACCCTCAAGGAGATACAAATAAAAACTACAATGAAATAGCACCTCACACCGGTTAGAATGACTAGAATTCTAAAAACAATATCTAGCAAGTGTTGGCAAGCATGTGAAGAAAGGGAACACTTTTGCACTGCTGGTAGAAAAATAAATTGGTGTATCCACTCTGAAAAATAGTATGAATGTTCCTCAAAATGTTCAAAACAGAACGAACATATGATCCACCAATCCCACTTCTGGGTATATAAGCAAAGAAAATTAGAACGAGATCATAACAAGATATATACATTCCTATGTTTATTGCAGCATTATTCACAATAGCCAAAAAAAGAAACAACCTAAGTGTCCATCAATAAAGAGAAAAAGAAAATGTGATATGTGTACATAATGAAATATTATACAACCATTAAAATAAGAACATTATGCCATTTGTGACAACATAGATAGAACTTGAGGGCATTATACTAAGTGAAGCTAGTCTGATAAAAGCAAATACTGTACAATGCCACTTGTATTTGGAATTTAAAGAAACTAAACTCATAGAAACAGAGTAAGTGGTGGTTACCAGGGACTGGCAGTGAGAAAAATGGGGAGATGTTGATTATTGGGTACAAACTTCCAGTCATATGGAGAATATGTTCTAGGAATCTGATGTACAAATAGTGATTATAGTTAAAACACTGTATTATAATGTTTGAAAGTTTCTGAGGATTAAATCTAAATGTTTTTACTACAAAAAAAGAAATAGTAACTAAGTGTCATGATGCAGGTGATAATTATTTTTAAATATATCATGTATTAAATCGACATGTTTTACTCCTTAAGCTTGCACAACATTATAGATATTTCAATAATGCTTAAAAATATATCCAGATAAAATTAATAAATATTTTAATTGTTTTACAGTTTTTATTTTACTATGATAAATCTTAATATGTATAAACTATATGAACAAAAGTTATTCCGTGTTTTTTATCTTTAAGAAGATAAAATATTCTTGAGACCAAAATTAGACTGAACTGCATTCCTTAAGAGACAGATGAAACTAGTAATCTCCTTATAAAGAACACTGCAAAGCTACAACACAAACCTTTAGTTCCAGCTCCACTAAATCATCAATGAAACTATTACATTTTATATGGAAAAGAGAGTAAGAATCTCAAAGAACAATTCTTTCTAAGAAAAGCTTATTAAAGTACTTTTTATAGACTTGATAACTCATCCAGGTTTGGGAGATAGTGAAAGAGGATTAAACAACTAGATTATTACTGGTAACCATTTAGTGTGTATATTAAATGTGTTCATAGTAAGTGTTAACGGAAGAGATTGAAGAAAATGATTTAGATTGTTGTCATGCCAATTACTCAAGGTGCTCAAACAAAGCATGGGAACATGTAATTTTATTTGTGTAGCAACTGATAACATAAAATCAAGGGTGAACAAAACTCCTTTCACAGTGTGGTAGTCAATCATTAAACATGAAATGAGCTTCTGAGCTTACCCTGCTTGCATTCAAATGAGAGAAGTAAAATTTTAAATAAAGAAGAAATTATAAGGTAAGTAATAGTGATGTGAAGTGTGTTGTGAAATATTTTCTATATTTATGTAGTTATATAAATGCCTAAATACTTGTGAAAATTATTAATTTCTAAATAGAGTAGAATTTCCATAAGCAAAAATTTTTGATGTAACTTTAAAAAAATTTTTCAGGGATGATTTTTCTGGATGAGAATTGTTGAGAAAGCAGAGCACAGCAAGAATACTTTGATTAATCATTTAATTGTCAGAGATCTTGGTTTGAAACTCTTCTTTTAGAAATGAAACTATAAAACCCAAAATGGTTAAATGATATTGTCAAGGTCAGTATTGGTCTTCAACCTGAAACTATTTGAATTCAAAGAAAAAAGAGGGTAAAATAGAAACTTTAGAAACACTGCTACATAACCACACACATTTTAATCCCAAGTGGAGTATGAAGTTGAAGAATAGTAATTAGTGAGAGTGAGTGCTGAACCTTCAAGAAACAAGTGGTGAGATTTAAAAAGTCCTTATTATAAATTCATCACTTTAAATTGTTTCAGCTTCTAGTTTATGAAACTACCTTTCACTTTAATGCATAATATTCATTTCCTGTAATTCTAGCATGTTCAAGTGGAATTTCAAATTGAGAAATTCTAAATGTGACATCAGGCTTCATACTGAATTTGTCATTTTAACAATAGTTAAAGGACATTCATAAGCTCATTATTATAACAAACATTCTGCATATATTTATGTGCTAGATTTTACTAAAGATTAAATAAAATCAAGAAAATTATGGCTAAATCTTTGCCTTCAAGAGTTTATGTTCAGTTAGAAAGAACAAAGTGACAATTATAGTTCAAGGTGCAGTGCGATAATGACTGAGACGTCAAGGCTCCATTACAAGGGTTAAGTATAAAAATAGCAATAGAAAAGAACATTAGCTGTCAAAGAGATCTTGGTAAATTAAAGCTACAGAATTAAGCAAAATAACTGTATCTGACAAACATCTAGAAGAAAAGACATTTTTCCCAAATTCCATAACATATAAAAAATAAAAAACTAACTGTAAAGCAATAGAGATAACAAGATAACAGAAGTTAATAACATAGCCTAAAAAGAAAATAAAAGAAACCTAAGACAATTGCAGGATAATAACTCGAGTCAAAGGGTTAGTTGACGCAGATATTTAACAAACTGGAATTGTGGAGGTTCTTGGGGAATTGCTAAGAGGGTATAATAACAGAAAGTTTGGTAGGCACAAAGTTTATACTACTTTCAGTGGAATTGTGAGTTTCTGAGTTTCTGATGATTATTTTAATCCAAAAGATCCATGAATTAGATCATTTTATTTGAGATCTTATCTTTCTAAAAGTAATTTAAAGTAAATTAAAGTGTTGCCAGATTCAGGATACTACTAGAATGTCTGATAATTATTCGATGAAGCACAGTTTTAGCACTGCTATAATGCCATCAAGTTGCTTAGAATTGTGGAGAATAATTCAGAAGACATGGAAGACACTTACCTTTAAAAATAAATATTAATTTAAAAAACAGCTGAAATGCTGGATGATGATGTGAAGTTAAATACAAAGTATGCAGCATAGGTAATACATAATACTTACGGTGTGTGAGAAGAAACAAAGCACAATTTTTTCTAATTTAGCAAGGCAGATTACGATAAAGTGTTCCTTTTAAAGCTGAAGATGTGGGTGAGCATCCCAGATTATTGTTCTTTTCTGGTGTCCTCAGGCAAGTTCTATATTCCTTCTGACTCTCAACTTTTCAACTCTAAAGAAAATGTATTTTTCTTTCCCCAGCCTTTTTCAAAGAATTTTTGTAAGGATAAAATGATAAAACATATAAACTGAATAGTACTTAAAGATTAAATGGGTACCTGTATTTTAAGATACATGATTAGGGAAGTACTGTGAGCCAAAAAAAAAATTAGCAAAACTGTTATGGAAGAGAGTAAGGCATATTCTGTAACATACAGTTTGAGTTTGAGAGTATTTCCTTAGTCAACAATCACAGTGCTTCATTTTTTATATTTTATTACCTCTTACTTCCAATAAGTTCCCAATTTAAGTCAAAGCTAACATCTACATTTTATGCTTTTAATGTTGGTGTGACATAATTAAACAATGAAGAGAAACTTCATAGTGAAAAACTTACTTACACTTAAATATTATATCATAAAATTGTTAGGTTTCCTCCAAATACCTTAGTAACTTTCTGTTCTGTCATTGAGATATAAAGCCAAGTCCAATTTAGTAATTTGCTATTGGCAATAAGACTGTTGTGCACACTGGAATTTTCTGCTGGTTCAAACTAGGGCATTCTCTTCCCAGAGGTTGGCTTATATAGAAATTCAAATGATAATCAATTGTTTGCTTGGGCGACTCTGAAGCAGAAGAAGAGGAGCATTATAATTTGAATATTTAATGGCAATAGACTAAGATGATGAGACTCATTCATTTTTATGTTGGGGACCATCTATCTCAGAATTTCCTAAATCATATTGCAATGAGCTGATAAAAATGATAAGCTTTGTAAAACATAATGTGTAATCAATAAATTCTAGAAATTTGTTTTCTTACTGCAGGATTTTTCAAAGCTTTTAACATGTCAGCATTTTTCTTGATATCTCAAAGGAAATCTCATAAACTGTTTCCCAAACAGATTTGGGGATGAGGGGGCATGGACATCTGATATCTCCCAGTACTAGAGATCTAGAAAGCCCAGGTTTGGACTAAGGAGTTATAATACTCAAAAAGCTCCAGTTTCTTCTCCCAAGATGTGTGGGCATTCTTTCGCAGCATGCCCAACATCTAAAGGAAGCAGGAGCTAGGACAATCAATCCATGAGATTCAAATTAATGAGAACTGATGGGAAAGAGGAATTAGCTTCCTGATGCCTGAGAGCTACCAAGGACATGTAAGAATGGAGCAGACAGAGAGGAAAGTAAACTTCAAATAAGAAGAAAGAAAAACCAAATTATGAGGATAGTACTGGAATCTTAGATCAAGCAGTGTCTGAAGTCAACTATACCTCTTAATTTTTTAATTATATAATCCGGTAGATTTCCTCTTTCCCTAACCCCTCCTAAACCAACTTGTAATCTAAACAGGCTTTACTGATGAACATGGGCAAAATCTGGGTAGCTTACTCAACTTTGACTCAATGGCTGATATTTTGTACATATCAAACACATTTAAGATCATCATATTCTTTATATTTTTGGTCATATATTATATATAAAGACAAGATGAGGGGAGGACTAACAAACTCTGAAATTTATTTATAAAAAATTATATATTTATTCTTACATATTTAAAATTCAATCACAAGGTACTCTCCATTTGATGCAATACACCTGTTATGGGAGAAATTCCCAGAAACTCAATTCTTTTTGCCAACACAGTAAATAATTATAGCTCGGCAAGGCTATTAGCATACAAGCAGGGTTTATTGGTGGTCCCTTCTCATGGAAGAGAATAGACCTAGCTAAGGCAGAGGCAAAGCAGGGTAAGGGCAGTGAAATTTAGGGCACCCAAAGGTCAGGATGGCAAGTTCATGAGCCAGGGTGGTCTGAGGCCAGGCAGCCAGAGGCCAGGGACCAGAGAGAGAGTCCTTTGTTCTGAGGACTTATAGAGTTGGCAGGATAGGATGAAGAAGTTACGTATTGATTAATGGGTAAAGGTGGTGTCAGCTTTCCTGGGGGGATGTGACTACCCAAACAGGTATGCATGGGGGTCTGTTAGCCCGAATCCTTATCTTGCTTCAGACTCTGTTCATCTTGTTGTAAAACAGATGCGTGAAAGGAGGCAGTTAATTAAAGTTGAGGTAGTTACCCAAAGTTAGTTATGGGCTATTTCTGTAAGTATTAGGAACTCCTTCATAAAACAGATAGTGACCAGAGGTAGGAAATTAACATAGCTTCTTTCGTTGGGTACTGTGAACCCTTTTCTGCCTTTCAGGTCTTGGGGTGAATAGCCAGTTTCAAAGGCTTTCTTTCCCAGATAGTGGAAACAATACATAAAATTTCAAGGACTGCCCTCCTCCCATGTTAGCATGGTGCTTCCTGTGATGTTGGCATACCTGGCAATAATATTGGATCAGGCTCAGGACTGCTGAGTTAGTGGGTGAAACATATCTCCTTCCTCTTCCCTGCCTTGATTTACTATCTATGCTACCCTAACATACCTATCAAGATGTTTGTTTGTTTTTCCACTGCTCAAAACAGTTTCTGAACTCATCAATTTTGATGCTTTTTAGAGCCTCTGCCTTTTTTGTTTTACCTCTTCCACATCAGTAAAACATTTCCCTTCATGGACTTTTTTCAGCTGGGTGTGGGGGGAGTCTCTCCGGGTGAAAGCTGATGAATAGGGAGGGTGGTGCATGAGGGTCATGCTGTTTTGGGCCAAACACTGCTGAACACTCAATGTGGTGTGGGCGCGTGCTCATAAATCACCCATCATGAAATGGGCAAATGCATTGAAAGAGTCTTCAAAAAAATTCACTGAAGCCAAACAAGGCTTCTCACAATGACAGCTGGTACTCTGATACAGATGGGTTTCTAGAACACTCATGTACAGGGGAAGTCTATACTACAAGGATTCGCCCTCCAGAAGATAATTCCAGCTTTTGTGTGTGTGTGTGTGTGGTGGTGGTTGCGAGTCTTCCCTTGTACTTTGGGACATGTCTTTCTCTTATCATCTATCTAACTGAGGTTATTTTATCTCTGCTCTGACTCATTATGTATTGGTTTTAAATTTATTTCTCAAGGGAATTTTGTTTTATTTGCAAGGTCTCCTCAATTTCTTCCCTCTATACTACTGTAATTGAAGGATAATAATGAATCCAATGGAATAGTTCCCACCAACTATTTTTATGTAAATCTCTCTGACCCAAAGGAGTGCTTTTCGTTATTAGGACTGCAGCACATATTCTCTGTAAACAGAGCACACAAAACATAATCTGGCACCTAAAAAATTTGAAGACTGTTGGATTTCATCCTAGAAAAAGTAATCAATCTGCTATTTTCTCTTGCTGTGGGTATTTATCTCTTTGGACTTAACATGTGCCCAAAAATTTGGTCTGCCAATCTCCTTCTTTTTCTGTCCAAGAAAAGATGTTCTTTAAGAGACTGGTCTTTTTAAGAAATAAATGTCATAAAATTGTTAATAACTAGTATACTATTTTTTGAACTTTTGATGGTGTTTTTGTTGAACAACAATTACTTTCAAAGAATGAATATCTAATGGTATAATTTAATAAAAGTAGTTTGAGGCTACCAGCCCTATTACTAACAAATTATATCAATAAAGTAACTGTCTTTTCATCTGTTCTTTAAAGTTGATATTATACTTACATGTCTTTTTCTCCCACTTCCACTATAAGCACTTTTCTTTCAATACTTGTTGTGGTTTCTCTAGAGCCTCAATAATGATATATAAGCTTCATTTCATAAATAAACTCTATGCTATTTAGAGTAAGTGTTTGAAACAAAGTATTGTGTATGCTTCTTTCTGGATTATTGAGAAATGGAGCCAAGGTCAGTTAGTGATATCTGTCATGGGGATGAGTGGTTATTCATGTACAATAAATTTGCTCCTCTAAATTTAGCCAAATGTTTGTATGATATCATTAAGATTATTTGACTAGCATATATTTTACATTGACTTCAATTGAACAGAATTATAAATTAAAACAAGAATTAGAGATTTTAAAATCTTTGACTGATGTTTTTATTTTTTTTAAATGAAACCTCAGGAATACCTTACATTTTTCAGAGTTGAAATAACAGAAATAGAGTTGTTATTTAAAAAAGAAAATTTACATACTTATCTTTACCCCAATATGATTCCAACAGAAAAATACCAAAGCATATTTTAAAAACCTTTTAATGCTATTAAAGTGAAAATATTTTATTGAAGGTAGAAAATGTGGAATGCCCTGGACTTAATTCTGAACTTTAGTTCATTGCAAGTTTAATTAACTTGATGTAGTAAGAATTAGTAAGAAAGAGGCTGATTGTTGAGTCCAGAAGTTACCCAGCCATGTAATATGAAAAATAGAGACCTTTATTGAACAAAATATAAGACACAAGAAACATTGGACAATGACACCTCAGTCCCCTTCAAAGTAAGCACCTTGGAACCTCACATAATTCTCCCAATTGCCTTTAGCTACCCCACTATATTTACCTGAATCTCATCCATGGTCTGAAATCTCTTCCTTTTCAAAGGCGATTTTAGTTTTACGAAAAGCCAAAAGTTGCAGTGCACCAAATATGGGCAGTAGCAGGACTGAGTCACCTGGGTGATTTGATGTTTCACCAGAAAAACTGAATGAGAGTGATGCATGATTGGCACATTGTCATGATGAAGCTGCCAATCACCAGTCACCCATAGCTGTGGCCTTCTGAATCATCCAAATAGTTTTCATGGAGGAATGTTCAAGCTTAATGCAAAATTTAATGCAGATTTGTTTCTTTACTTGCTCAGTCATTTTGAATGGGATGGCCACACCTGATGGCCACAGAGTACATATGTTCACTCAATGGCATATACTGACCTCACTGACTAGTAAAGTGAAGTCATCATTCTTCACACATGTGCATCCCAGTCCACTCCCCTTGGCTGCCAGTTTACACATTGATATCATGCAAACTGTTCTTGTTATACTAACAATGGCTGGACTTTTTCTGGACAGACCTCATATATTTATTAACTAGCCTTAGAACATATTAACTGAAACTGCTAAGGCTTAGTTTGTCCTTAATGGTTTTAACAATAGTATTACATATTGCCATGCGCTATTGCTAAAGTGTCATATATTATGTAAGCAGAACAACGTTGTTATTTAGTTCTAACAAGCAAAGTGTAACTTAACAGAAATTTATTCCTAATACAGCAGTCAAAAAATCTTTCATTTACTCTGTATTTGCCACATATCAATGCCTTCTTTAACTTTAATCTGTCAAGGGTGGTGGATAGAGACATATTTCATGAGGCATGATTCTGCTCAGTACCAAATCATGCTTATACTAATCACAATGGGCTGCTTTTGCCATTTATAGAAACATTTCATTTCCAGAAGGTGGTGCTCTAGAATAGGTGAAAACAGGTTTGCTTTCTTCTGAAACAAAGCAGATCTTCATTCATTAGCATTTAAGTTAACTGAAATTCTGAAATGCAGAGTCGGTATCCAAACAAAATAATAACCTGCTTCCCCCCTTTGATAATATTTAAAGCTCTAAATATTACTTCTTTGTCTGTGATCTAACTTATTGTCTGGGAAAATTAGCAACACAGCAGCTTGGGTACTGCAGCATTAAAACAAAATACAAAAATATAATGGGATATGGTAGAAAAGTAGGCCAGTAATACATAAGAGTATTCAGCTTTTTTTACCTTTTTAATAAAGTTCATTTATAAATGTATTTGAATAAGATTTGAAACCATATAATTATATTATATGAAAACTATATGCAAAATCAGATAATTAGTTACAAAAATTTGTGCAATCTCCAAGTGATTATTAAGATTATACCTAAAATTTTCACAACCCTGGCCTGTAAAAAAGATATGAAGAAGCTGAAAAAGGAGTAGAAAATTAAAAGAAACATAAAAAAATAAATTAGGAAAGAAAGAGAAATTTTGTTATTTCTCAAATTTTCTAAATAAAGTTTTTAGAAATCTTTGCCTAGTGAAAATATATTTGGAATCGTAGAGGTAATAAAGTTTGGCTATAGTACATTGGTCTGTATTCTATGCAGAAACAGAATGGGAACATTTGTAATTTTGCCTGAGATTATAAATATTTCTAGCACATTTTAAAATTTCTATCAGCAATAAAAATTTATTGAATTGTTAAAAGGAAACCATATTTAGAATACTGAATTTAGAATACTGAAGTCCACTTAAACTGTCAACTAATTATTTCCTGAAAAAATTGAAAGTATTAGTCCTAATCATTTATTTCCTGAAAGCTACTTATCTATTTGAGTGTTGCTGTTTACCAGTTCTTATACTACACAAACCACTGATGCATCTGTAAAATAACTATGTGACAATATTACTGGCTGACTTGAAAGCATATTTGAAATATATAATGTAAGAAGTATTTTGTGCAGCACTTAGTATCACAAATGCATCAACGAGTCTCACTCTTACTTTACTAAGGTATTCAATGGTTTAAAATAGTTGATGAGATCAAGACTGAATTCCCCCACAGAAACATTTGAATATCCATACCATTGTATTAAATCTGTGTTTCTTGAAATATGTAGAAAAAATGTTTGGATTGTTCAAAATTAATTATCTTTTGGTAATGGTTAAATTACAACTTCTCTGTAGTCTCAATTCACGATGCATTATAGAAATATACACACCACCCATTTGTAAGGCTTCGGATGGATGTTCACAAATTAAACCAGTAACTTATCTGAATGGAGGAAGACTGAGGGTACCATGATTACTTGTGACCCTTCGGCACAAGTAGATATTAATATATTTACTATTAATAGTCTTATTCTAAATGTAATAAACTCTACTCAAATATTCTAAAATACGTAAGTTACATTTTATTTTCCTTAAATTTTTTCCTCAATTAGAGTTGTTTCCAGAAAATGAATATAAGAGACATTCAGATAATAAGCTACAAAATGCAACTCCTTCAAATATTAACCTCTGAAAGTAACTGAACCAAATATTCAAATTCAAATCAATGTTTCCAGTTCTCAGACAAATGTAGACCTATATTACCACAACTTTCTAAGTATAGTACAGCTACTCTCAAATTTGTTCAAAGATTGAGATGAAGAGGAATCATTATATTTTAATCAAACTCAACATAATTAATTACTGTGTGCATTCAATTATAATGTAAAATGTAGCATCTTAAATTTTATATTCTCTATAGGTCACTAGACTCCTTTGCCAATAGAGTAGTTTATTGAAAAAGTTTTTTAAAAAATTATGAGTGTCTATTAACTACCAGATTATATCACTTTTTAGAATTTCATTCTCTTTACTGAAGAAATGTTATCTACAGCGTGTATGTTTATAAAAATTGGCATATTCATTATATTAAAGAGTTAAGATTGTAATTACTCTGAAGTGATATCATTTGTGGAGAGAGCTAGGCTTTTCAATTACTTTATTTAATCCTAAAGTAACCATAGAAGATTGATGTGGAATGCACTATTCTTATTCTTATAAATTTGGTTGAAGTCACATTTATAGTCTGCGCCAATGATTAGTTTTTATTCTTCTTCTGTTTCTATAGAGATACCTCTGATTAAACACCTTAGTGCTCACCCCATAGGCTTAACTTTGGGAGCCCACTTGAATCACTGATTCCTGAAAGGAAACACAACAGTTTAACTGAACAGAATGTTTTCAAGACTGAAACTGGTGTAATGATTCATAAAACAATCTACCAACCCAAATTCCAGAATTCCAAACTTCAGGGAGCTTTCAGAGGAGGGATTTGTGGGGGTCCAGAAAGCATCCTTCAAGATACGCCTCTGTGGTATGCAGATTGTTTTGAGATAAATGTAACTTTAGCTGCAGGCTCAAGAGAAACTTCTGCCCTTCTCCCTTAACCACCCAGAAATTTGGATTAGAGTATTTACCCATAGAAACTGTCAGGAGTAACTACCTTTGACCTATCTATAAGGCAGGGAAATTTTTTATTTACTAAAGGTCTTCTCTTTTCATCATCCTGCAGTGTACTTTTGAAGCTTCCAAGACACCTTACCTCATACCTAGCTCAGGGTGTCTTATATACCTATGTTCCCTGTCTCTGAATCTCTTGTGCATGTAGGGTCTCTGTCTCTCATATATGTGGGATTCCCATACATATGTATACATTAAATTTGATTATAGTTTCTCTTGCTAAAAAGATAGGTTCTCTTTCACTCTCAAAAGTATTTGATCATCCTATAATTATCTCCTTAAGAGACAAACGGACACTACTACTAGTCCTTGGAGACTGAAAGTATTTTGTGGGTTATATTCTGCTAGGCCAGTTAAGAGGCTTCTGGAGTTTCTTTAAAGGTCAAATACACACTGGCTTTTAAAGATCAATACACTCCCTAAAAAAAAACATAATATGCTTTTGGTCTAGTCACTGGCAGATCCATGTACAAATAACTATAAGCAAAGATCTAATCTAGACAGGATTTCTGTGCTTCCAGACTATCCTTTTATATTTACTGGTCTCTTTGTGCAGCACAGTTTTTCTCTCTTTCAATTTAATGGTGTCTACTTTGAAACTATCTAAAAATATTACTTTAGGCAGCCCCTTCCGCACAGTCATGGGGAGTCAGCAACCGTAGCCACACCCACTGCCTCTCACCACTTCCTGGCCATGGATCCTCACAAAGTGAACAAGCTCCACAGGGCCTTCATGAAAACGTGTAGGCACTATTCAAGCATTCTGCATATTGAGGAAAGGCATTTCCTGAGGGAATGCATGGAGAATGTGGAAGGTAAAATACAACCTGCTACTCATAAAACCAAATCAGAAGAAAATAAAGAAGAAAAAACAGATGTTATAAGGTGGAAGAAGACATAAAGACAGAGGAACCATCAAGTAAATAAAGTGATCTAGAAATTGACAATGAGGGTGTGATTGAACCAGACACAGATGCCCCTCAAGAAATGGGAAATGAAAATATGGAGTTGACCGAGAAGATGAGGGACCAGGAAAATTATAGAAAAGTGTCTACCATTGATGCCCTAAATGACGGTGAGCTACAGAAAGCCATTGACTTGTTCACAGATGCCAACAAGCTGAATTCTTGCTTGGCCACTCTGTGTGACAAGAGAGCCAGTGTCTTCATTGAATTACAGAAGCCAACTACTGCCATCTGAGACTGTGACAGAGCTATTGATATAAATCCTGATTCAGCTCAGCCTTATAAATGGCGAGGAAAAGTACACAGACTTTTAGGCCATTGGGAAGAAGCAGCCCATGATTTTGCCTTTGCATGTAAACTGGATTATGATGAAGGTACTAGAGCAATGTTGAAAGAAGTTCAACCAACATTGCAAAAAATCAGAGAAAAGTATGAGTGAAAACATGAAGAGCAAGAGATCAAAGGAAGAATGGAAAGAGTTAAAAAGGCTCGGGAAGAACATGAGAGCCCAGAGGGAAGAAGAAGCCAGATGACAGCCAGAAGCTCAGTATGAGCTCTTTTTCAGGTGGCTTTCCTGGTGGAGCGCCTGGTAATTTTCCTGAAGGCATGCCTGGAATGGGAGGAGTTGTGCCTGAATGACAGGAATGCCTGGGCTCAATGAAATTCTTAGAATTCTTAGTGATCCAGAGGTTCTTGCAGCCATGCAAGAACCAGAAGTCATGGTGGCCTTCCATGATATGGCTCAGAACCTGGCAAATATGTCAAAATATCAGAGCAACCCAAAGGTTATAAATATCATCAGTAAATTGTCAGCCAACATTTGGAGTCAAACATAAAGCCCTTCTAAGAGATAACGATCTTGCTGAAGGAAAAGCCATTTGGACAACCCAATGAATGTTGCAATAATACAAACTAATGTACCTCTGACTTTCTCATAAAGAAAGCTGGGTGCACTGAAGGAACTCCCTGTCCCTCTGCCCCCAATGCAATTGTAAAATTTTACAGTGGTTTGCCATTATGGTATTCTTGCAGATAACATTTTCCTACTAGGAATTTTTAAACCATAAAACTATTTTAAAATAAAAAGTATATATTAATTTAGGTAAGAAAGCTTAGCCCTTAATCTAATTTTTGAAACTAGAATGTATCCCAATAACTGAGAAGTTTCAATGTGGGCACTTGAAGATGCCAGAGGCCTGTTTACTACTAAAGCTGCTTCTTTAAAATCACCTGTTATAACCAGCCCAGGTACAGCTTGTTGCAGAACTTTGCACAACAAGAAATAGCAAACAGATATATTCTGAGTTTTTTCAATGTTCTGTTTTTCCAAACAGTTCAGGGGCTACGTGTTCTTTTGTCAAGAAGTCTACCTTTTTGAGGATTACAAGCAACAGTTTTACCAAATGTTTATCGTGGAATAATGAGGATCACTGTCCTTCCAGCCTGCAATACCTGGGCTCCTGCCACACATTACCCAACTATTAGACCAAAGCCTCATTTTTTTAGTAGGTAGAGTTCCACATCTAGGAACAAAATTACGATTTATTTAAGATTAAGATGCTATTTTTTAAAAAGAGACTCTAAAATCCAGCATTTTAAACAACATAGAAATGTTGTCTCATTAAATATTTCAGGGGTAGATGATTCGCTATTGGCAGAGAATGCTGCCATCCTCAACATGTGACTGTCTCTGGACACAGGGAAGTTGTCCAAGCTTTGCCATCACACAGTGATCAGAAAGAGGGCAAGATGCCAGAATACTGTATGCTCTGTCCTAACAAAGACAAAACTGAAGTACCAAATATAACATCTTTTTAAATTCTATTATCTAGAACTTAGACACATGGTTAACCTCTCAACAGGGGAGCTGAGAAAGGCCGTTTTTAATTAGATACATATGTGACTAGTTGAAACTCTATTTTGGAAAGAGGTTAAGAACAGATACTGGGAAACAACTCACAATCTGATACACTACTGTGAAACATCTGTTCAGAAGCTAATATAAATATTAGATCAGGAAAGAAAGATTTAATACAGAGAATAAAGTACTTTCAAAACAATAAAAGCAAGGATCAACGTCATGGTCTTTAGATAGAACATGGCACTACAGAACTGACACATCCAGGGACTAATTACAAAATACACTTTAACAGCAATCCCCAGATCGGAAAGCTGAGAATTAGCTGTCACCACCACCTTTGACACAGCTGCCCCTCAACACCAGGGAAAGTGAAGAACGAACACTAGTTATTGCTTTAGAAACCAAAATCTTGCTTGTCAACAGAAAAAAATATATATATCACAGACAACACATATATTTCTTGCTTCCACCTTTTAAATTTGTGCAAATACATTTTAATGGCAGAAAGTAATTCTCATCCTGACACTCGGGAAGTGTCACTTTAAGCTTTTCACACTCTACACGAGGAAGAAGGTTGAAAGGATGTTTCATGAGCCAATCCATAGCATTCACCAGTGCTATTAATGATCAATGGACACCCCAGCAGAGCAGATGCTGTTAAGGCATTATTTTATTCAAAGTGAATACTCTTTAATAAGCTTTTATTTGTTTTTAGTCTTTAGTAATTGAATAATCATTTTAAATAAAATGATTGGATTAATTTCACAAAACAAACTCAAGAAACTCAATTATATAAGGTTGAAGAATATCAATATCAATTTCTTGCTCCTTTATACTAGATTTTAAACATACTATTTTTAAAGGTTTGAATTCCTATCTTGATAAAGACTTAATACACTATTGATTAATTTTTTCATCCTCTCAAACTGAAGTTAAAAGCAAGCAGTTAACTTTAAACATAAGCACCAATGTAACTAGCACTTAATTTCAAAACAACTCAATCAAGATGTTTTTCTTTTCTTGTCATTTCCCTAATGTTTTAAATTGGAATATACAAACAGCTTTATCATATCTACAAGGGCCTCCATTTGCTTTCTGATGAGATGCTAACTGGTTCAGATCACTGTATTAGGTAACATGGTTAGGGGACGGAAGCTGAACTGCAGCTTCCATGACAGCAAGACATTGCCAGTCTTGTTCATCACATTGTACCCAACAACAAGCAGCTGCTAAGCACCCAGTGGATACTCTGTCAGAATTCTTGACTTTATAAGTGAGGTCTCACTTTCAAAGCATTTATACAGATAATATTGGGAAGAGTATGAAGATTAGAAAAATGCTGGGCATATGTAAAACCGGCATGTAGCCAGTCTCAAGGTTCTGGATCATAACTCTTTCAATTTGGTGTTAAAGATGACTACTAAGCTCTGTCCTATGGGCAAGGTCACTGTTGAAGAATCTTTCTTGACTCAATTTCAACAACAGTGTACTAAAACAACAAACTGCTCACATTGGCTTCCTAGCTAACCTTGGAAATCATTTTTTATTTCTACTTTTAGCAAATAGGATTAGATCACAAAAACTGTTTTTAAATTGAAATTTACTAGGGTCTGGAATTTGAGCAAACAAAATTGACATTTTCCTAAGCTAGAAGAAATGTGAATATATTAAATTTTAATTAAATAAAGAAAACTTGATAGTCAAATTCACAGAATGGCAAGAGCAGCATTTTCAAGGTCTCTCATGTGAATTAGAACCACGGTTTCCACATTCTGATCCACTCCTACAACCAAGTACATGATAACATCAACAAATGTGCTTTAAAGATATATGTTTTTTTGCATATTACTATTCAGTATTTTTAGGTACAAATTCTGTTTCACACTGAGAAGCTACTTCATTGTTAAATGTTTGTTTTCAATTCTTTATTCATTACATAAATTCATTTTTTCCATACAACCCTTCAGTGTTTAATGAAAAATAGATTCCTAAACATGCCAAACCTGCCAAACAGGAATAAAATCTTCCAGTGGAAGCATAATATTACCTTGAGATATAAGTGTTTCAGCTTGTATGAGCACATTTCACTCTTGAAAAGAAATGAGATCACGTTTCATTTCTGGAAGATATATGCTTCAGGTAAGAGACGGAAACAAACTTGCTATACTTAACCAAATATGTAGGAGAATGTTTTAATTCAAATGTTTTCTTGCGATGATGTAGCTAATTATATTGTGAAACTCAAATGGCAAATGAGTGTAAAATCGGAATAAATTTGTATGAGTTCTCCAGAAGATAGACCTTTTCCTGAAGTGCGGATTATGGCTTGATTATTCCTTCTCTCTCTCCTCCCTTCTCTTTCCTCCTCTTTCCCTTCTCTCTATCCATCTCTCTCATAAAGCAGACCTCATAATTTGCGTTGATATCATACTCTTTCTATCATCTCCTAATTGCTCATTTTTATGCCCCTCAGCGTCTTGAGCCAATTTCAGTCATGTCTGCTGGTAGATTTTTTTTCTTTGTGCACATTTTACTTAGTGTCTAGAAGCTAATGCAGGCAGCCCATAGACTGCATGCCCAGGATGACTTCAAAAGGAAACTTTGATTCAGTTAACGGTGGATATTCTTAACATATGGGCTTCAAACTGATTAGAGTTCCTGCTGGAAAAAGCAGCTGTTGTCTCTCTATTTTGTCGCTCCATGCTGAGCTCCTCCTGCCTGTCCTGTCTGTCTACCTCTGTCTTGGCTGTTCGCTGAAGGCCAATGTGAACAAGTATGTGTCCCAATTGCCCCCTTACTCTCTGACTGGCAAACAATTACACATATGATACTTAGGGTTGAAGATAGAAATGATATGCCCCACTTTAAAAAATAATGAGAATATATAACTTGTGTTCAGTGTTAAACTTTTAAAATATATTCTCTATTGTAAAAGTGTATAGCAGATAAACATACTTAAAGGGGTTAAAGAACTCATGTCACTGACTTTATTAAGTTACAAATAATGTCATTTATGTCATTAATAACACCATTAAGAGCTCAGGTTTGAATGAAGGTTTTCAGGGGCTTTTTTTCCTGATATGCTCCTTGCTCTTCCTACATGTCTTCCTACCACCTGGGCATGTAGAAAGCAAGTGTATGAATTGAACATAAGAAAATAATGCCATTGTTGGCGTGTTATTTCATACACTGAAAGGTCGTGGGTTCATTTCCCAGTCAGGGCACACACCTGGTTGAGGGTTTAATCCCTGGTCAGTGAGCCTATGAGGGGCAACCAGTTAATGTTTCTCTCTCACATTGATGTCTCTGTCTCTGTCTCTCTCTGTCTCCCTCCTTCCCCCTTTCTCTCTCTCTCTAAAAGCAATGAAAAAATGTCCTTAGGTGAGGAAATAAACATATTAGATAGACAGATAGATATAGATGATAGATAAAAACAGTTTCATCCAGCTCCTATAGAAAAGGGTAAAGGGTCATAGATAACTGTTTAATTGAATGACCAAGCTCGTATGTTCCCAGTATGAGCCTCCAGCCCATCATTTCAAGACTTTTCTCAGTGCTGTGCCCTCTTCAAGTAAGCAAAAAGGAGAATATAATTCTCTTGCAGCTTAGAAAGAAAAAGTGATATGCTAGTCATTTCCTACCTCAAAAGGTATGGCATTTCATTTTTAATTAAATTAATACTTTTTTTCCCAAAGTTATGATCTGATAAAATGGCACACAGATAATCATAGGAAACAATGAATCATTATAATTATTTAGGCACAAATTATTTTTTGCTGTTATTAGCTCTTAACAACAGTTCTTTTATAACACAATTCATCCATTTTTAAGTTATTAGTTATGATTTATTTTTCTATTGAATAGAGCATTTCCAAGATTTTTTTTCAGCTCCAGAATAAGAGGGATGTGTGTCTTTGGATGTCTAACTTACACATAAATGGGTTTTTTTTTTTTTTTTTGACAATTTATTCTGAATTTCTGAATATTTTCTAATTTTATTGTGATATTTCTACTTGAGTTATTTAGAAATGTTTTTAGGTTAAAAGCATATGAGATTTTTTTTCTAAGTTATCTTTAGGCTAATATTTAACTACATTGGAGTCAGAGAGAATAGTTTGTGTAATATTGACTTTGAATCAGGTTAAAAATCACAGAATATCTGGTCAATTTCCATAAGAAATAAATGCCCTTGAAAAATACGTAACTTCCACTTATTGAATGCAATATTCTGTATATGTTCATTTCATCAAGCTTATTCATTTTAAAAAATCTGCAGGCTTAATGATTTTTTTTTTGCCTAATTAACCTATAAATCTTGTGAGATTTCTATTAAATCCTTTTATTATGAAAGGTGGATTTGTCAGTTTCTCTTGTAGTACTATAATGTGTTGTGATATAAATTTTGTAGGAATTATTATTAGTACATATCTGAGATATCCACCTAGAGAATTGAATCTTTTGCTTCTATCAAGTGCTCCTCTGCACCTACAGACATGTGCTTTTACTGGTAGGCCTGTTCCATCTGTTTTCTGTTGTTGTTACTCCTTGTCTGGGATGTCTTTTTCCATTCTTTTAATTTTAGTAATCCTTATCCTTTCATAACTAGTATGTCACTGGTAAATCCACTCATCTTTTTTTTTAAATAAGTTTTTTTTTTTTTTTAATTTTTGATTGACATACAATAGTATATTAGCTTCTGGTGTGCAACATAGTGATTAGACATTCATATAACTTATGAAGTGATCACCCCAATAAATCTAGTACCCATGTGACACCATGCATAGTCATTACAACATTATTGACTACATTTCCTATGTGGTACTTTAAATCCCCATCACTGTTTTGTAACTAACAATTTGTACTTCTTAATCACTTCACTTCTTTCAACCTGTCTCCCAAACCCCTCTTCCTTCTGGCAACTTTCAGTCTGTATCTCTGAGTCTGTTTGAATTTTGTTTGTTTATTTTGTTCTTTAGATTCCATATATAAATAAATTCATATGATATTTCTCTTTCTCTGACTGACTTATTTCACTTAGTATAATACACTTTAGGTCATCCATGCTGTTGCAAATGATAAGATTTCATTCTTTTTATGGCTGAGTAATATCCTACTGTATCCATGTTTCACCAATTTTTTATACACTCATCCATTGATGGGCACTTAGGTTGTTTCCATCTCTTGGGTATTGTAAATAATGCAGCAATGAACACAGAGATGCATATATATTATTTCAAATGAGTGTTTTGTGTTTCTTTAGATACATACCCAGAATTGAAATCACTGGGTCATAAGGCAGTTCCATTTTTAATCTTTTTGAGGAATCTCCATACTGTTTTCCATTGTGCCTTTACCAATCTGCATTCCCGTTAACAGTGCATGAGGGTTCCCTTTTCTCCACATCCTTACCAACACTTGCTGTTTGTTCATTTATTGATGATAGCTATTCTAATTTCTCTAATAATCAGTGATATTGAACATCTTTTCATTTGTCTATTGACCATTGGTATGTACTCTTTAGAGCAGTGTCTCTTCAGGTCCTCTGCCCATTTTTTAATCAGATTGCTTGTTTTTGTTTTGGGTTTTTTTTTTTTCCCAGTGTTGAGTTATATGAGTTCATTATAAATGTTGGATATTAACCCCTTACCAGAAGTATCATTGGCAAATATCTTCTCTGATTCAGTAAGTTTTCTTTCATTTTATTGAAGGTTTCCTTTGCTGTGGAAAATCTTTTTAGTTTGATGTAGTACCATTTGTTTATTTATTTATTTTTGTTTCCTTTGACTGAAGATATATATCAGAAAAAAATATTGTTAAGAGAGATGCCAGAGATTTTACAATCTGTTTTCTTCTAGAGGTTTTATGGTTTGAGTCCTACATTTAAGTCTTTATTCTATTTTTAGTTTATTCTTATATATGGTGTGAGAAGGTGTTCTAATTTCATTTTTTTATGTATCTGTCCTATTTTCTTGACACCCTTTATTGAATAGACTGTTTGTTTTTAATTTTTTCTCCTTGAGTATGATGTTAGCTGTGGGTTTGTCATACATGGCCTTTATTATGTTGAGGTAAGTTCCCTCTTCTCACCTTGCTAAGAGTTTTTATCATAAATGGTTGCTGGATTTTGTTAAATGTTTTTTAATCTATTGATATGAACATATGATTTTTTCTACATTTTGTTTATGTGGTGTAACATGTTAATTGATTTGAGGGTATTGCACTACCTTTGAATCCCCAGTATAAACCACGCTTGATTATTATGGTGTATGATTTTTTGTTGAGGATTTTTGCATCAGGGATATTTCACCAGGGATATTGACCTATATTTTTTCTTTCTTTATAGTGTCTTTACCAGGTTTTGGAATCAGGATAATGCTGGCTTTGTAAATAGGCTTGGCAGTCTTCATTTTCTTGAATCATTTTGGAATAGTTTGAGAAAGGTAGGTGTTAGTTCTTTGAATGTTTGGTGAAATTTACTTGTGAAGCCATCTGGTCCATGACTTTTGTTTTGGGGGAGTTTTTTTAATTACTTCTTTGATTTTGTTAGTTGTAACCTGCCCCTTCAGAGTTTGTGTTTCTTCTTGATTCAGTTTTGGAAGATTGTATGTTTCTAGAAATTTTTCCATTTCATCCATATTGTCTAATTTGTTAGCATATAGCTGTTCATAATATTTTTCTTATACCTGTATTCCTTTGTACTTCTGTGGCATTAGTTGTTATTTCTCTAACTTATTTTTGCTTAATTATAGTTAAAAAGAATATAACAGTTTGATTTCCCTTTCCTCTCATAGGACAGAAAATTGAACATGCCTTTCAGTTTTAGTTGTAGTAGTTTGTGACTTTTCACCTGGCTTATTAATACTGAGTAATTTTTGAAGTTATATTTAAAATTATATTTGTAATAATTATTTAGACTAAGTCTATGCTATCTGATTCTTAGTTTATCTTAGTTGCCTATTCTTAAGTTCTTATTTTGATTTAAATATTGCCAACATTTTCCATTAGAAGAATATACAAACATTTCTGAACACATACATACATGCAAAATATGTTTTAGCTGCTCTCACGAATACATGACAAATGGAATACTTGCTATAAAACATGTTCACCTTCAAAACTATGTATTTCTTGTTCCCTTAAGAAAGTTAGTATTTAAAGGTAAAATCTATATCCTGGCTAACTTCTTTTTCTCTTTCTTCCCCCTCCTCCCCTTCTTTTTGATAGGTAAATACTTTGTTTTTGACCTTTTAATACTTTACCAATTTGTTTTTTCTGGTTGTGTGTGTCTATGTGTCATGTATGTATTCAGGTTTGATATGCATATTCAAAACTTTATGCAGCCCAGATTTTATTTTTTGTTACCTTTAATGTTACCTGTTTCTACTGATTCTGATTATTTTTAGAATTTTAATAGTATGATGTTAAATGTTTTCTGACTGTTGCAATTGCAATAGTGCTTCTCATTTATTTTTATCATAGATTCATTTTCCCCTGTATTCATTGAGTTTTTCTCAATGTCATTTTAAAATTTAGTTTTCTGTTATGTCAATTTTGCTTTTAATTACTATTTTAATGCATTAGTACATGTTTAGTTTCTTTACATGTCAGTATCTTATTAAATTCCATTTTCATCAACATTTTTCTCTCATCCAATATCTCCTATATCTTTATTCTTCATCGTATTATAATTTCTATTTTATTTTTTGTTTTATGTGATAGAATAATTTCTTAATTTTGTAGAAAACATAGCTAATTTTTATAACATTTACTTATGTGTTCTATAGCATATATTTTTCAAAAATAACTTTTACTTTTGTGTAATTTTATTTCTTGGAGAATATTTTTACATCTATTATATTGCTTTTTTTTCCAATTATTCATCTTGGAGGAATATATTGTCTCCACTGATTACTCATAAACAATGTCTGTAGCTTTATCTGGCTACACTCATTGTTTACCTGGTTGCTGTTAGAACACATTTCTCATTTTCATTGAAAAAGGGAGTGAATGTAAACATACTCAGTCTAATTAATTAATGGTCTTTAGTAATCACTTAATTTCTCTAAATTCTGGACTTCATCTACCTTGCTTTTGTTTTCTATTTGACTAGTTTGAGAAGGTAAGCGTATTTCTAGATAATTCTAATCAACATATAGCTCTTCTTTTGCCAGAAGTGGTCAGCCTTTGCATTTTCTCATGGTACTTTATCTCACATTAGAAGGTGCAGCAACTCAAATGCTTAATCACTGGATATCTATCCTGGATGTTTTTATCAATGCAAACTGTAGTCTTAGCATGCGTAAAGAGGGATGGTACAGTGGTTCTGGCTGCTAATGAAAGATGTTGCAATACAGCAGAGCAAGATATGTTTTTGTGGGGTTTGGGGGGAAGAATTGATGAGCCTGGATCTTCCAATAGGTCAGTAGCAGGGAATAAGTCCTCTCCTTACCATTTTTCAGGCTGGCAGATAATAAAGCAAGTGCCAAACATTTTATTTTTCTATGTCCATTTCTGCTTCATCTGTTTTGCATTTCCATATGGTGAAAATCAGGATGACTGAATGAATGTTTGATGGTCTTTTTTACTGGTAATGATATACTATGGATAGATATTTTTTCATTAAAAAATATTTGGTTAATTTTTGAAATCACATACTACCAGCCAGATTCTATCCTCAAGAAATAAAACTGGACTAACCTTAAAACCACTTGATTTATTACCATTATTTTAAGATTAGGAAGCTAAACTTATTTACTAAGCTCACAGTGTGTCAACCAGCTTTTATTTTTGTAATTTATACATTTTTGGTTGTTTTAAAGTTTTCTGATTTTGCATTGTTGTCTATTTTTTTCATTCTACCTTTATACATTAATTTTTCAATTCATTCTAATTGTTGTAGCCCAAATGCAATGAATCATATCATGAATGCCTTTTAAATATATGTTTTAAATAGTAAAAATATAATAGTTATTCAAACCATATACATTAGTCATTTTTTAAAATTATTTATTTGTTTGTTTATTTATTTATTTTTAGAGAGAGGAGGAAGGAGAAAGAGAGGGAGAGGAACATCACTGTGTGGTTGCCTCTCACTCGCGCCCCCAACTGGGGACCTGAGGTGCAACCTAGTTATGTGCCCTGACTGGGTATCGAACTAGCAACACTCGGTTCACAGGCTGACGCTCAATCTGCTGAGCCACAGCTGCCAGGGCCATGAGTCGTGTTTTTTAAAGGAATGCCTTGTTGTATATTTCTTTGTATGGGTTGATACAATAGACATGCTCTTAGAAACATTAAAAATTACCAGTGTATTTATATTGTTAGTGTTTTTCCTTGTGCATGGCTTTCAAAAACTTTATGGGATCCCTCCTAAATCATATTCAATTAACTTAATCATATCAATAACTTTGTCAAAGGTTCGGTTGAAATTTAGGTTTCTTGAGAACTTATATCTTGGGCTAGTGATTATGTTAATAGTAAATGCAATGAAGTCAATGTATCTACATATCTGTAATATTTTGAATATTTAGTTCACTGATAAATTTAAATTTATTTGGTGAAAAACAGAGAGTGTTCCCAGCTACTAGGACAGTGAGGGACACCATGTGGCACACATGCTTCCCCTTGGTTCTCCCACATTCATGCCAGTGGTAGGAACAGAGCATTATCATCCCAAGTTTTGCTCTGCAGCACAATCCTCAAAGCAAGTCTTGAGAAACTACTACCTCCTAATGAAAGTTCATTTATTAGATAAAATTATTTGTCCTTTTGTTTTCAGATCCATATTAGAGTTCCCCCAAAGAATAAACTTGTTGACTGATATCTGTTATTTACCTTTATTCTCAAATATTTACAAAAATAAGGGTCACTTTTGCATGCATAAAAAGTTTTGCTGTTTTGTTAGTATCAAACAATGAAACTTAAACTAGATAGAAATAAATATGACAATATACATATTTTTATATCTATTTAAAGTAAAAAG
This sequence comes from Furipterus horrens, assembly GCF_987537825.1. Classification (NCBI taxonomy): domain Eukaryota; kingdom Metazoa; phylum Chordata; class Mammalia; order Chiroptera; family Furipteridae; genus Furipterus; species Furipterus horrens. Next base: position 30,081,902 of record NW_028327174.1, read on the forward strand.
AATAAACAAATGAGATCATATTCTACAAATGTAACTTTGATAAACCTGAAGTTGTTTACTAGAAACATTTAAACATGCTAACATGTTACTAATTTATTATTTTAAAAATATTTTAAAGGATAATTAAATTAAACATAATTTTAAGAACTAGAGCTGAATTGATTTACCTATGGTTTGTATTCTGTATCCCTTCAAAATAAGAGTGACAGAAATCACAACTTGTGTAGTGGGATTTAATCCATGCAAGATATGTTGTTGACTTATTCCTTCAGCCCTCTTCACTTCTTTTTCTAAAGGGAAATCTGGCTCTCCCTAAGAACTCTGCTCCTTTGTGTTCATCCTCCCATGTCCCTCATACTGAGAAACAGGAGGCAAGGCCAACATTCTTCTATATTACCACTGTCTTATGTGTCATTTTTCAACACAATATAAACTCCACTCTTTGTAGTCCATGACAACTTGTTCTACTACCTATGTTCCTTCTGTTCACTGACATACACTGACTTAGTCCCTCCACATCCTTTGCGGATTTTGATCTTGGTTGCACCTGACTCAGTGTCTTCATTTCACATTGTAACTGTAGGCTTCCTACAGACTTCAAAACCATCCACCATAAATGTTCAAAATACAGTCATTTCTTCCTGTTAGTAATAGAACATTCATGTTTTGTTTTGTTTTTGTTTTTTTCTGGTCTTATGACAACACAATAAGTGACTGCATTTTCTAGCTTTCCTTGTGGTTATACATTCAGGCCAATGAATGTTAGCGGTGATGTGTGCAACTTCCCAGTCAGGATCTTAAAAGGAAGCCATTGCCTTTACTCCTTACTCTCTTACCCGGGCCAGAAGTAGACAAAATGAATTGATATAGGTTTACAGTTTTTCTCTCCTCCCAGACTATTTTGTACTTTTCCTTTTTGACGTCCATCCATTAAATATCGGTTGTCTCCCACACTGGGTTTTATTCTCAGATTGATTATATCTCTTCTTAATTTCCAAACCCTCTTAAACAAGGCTTATGGGCTTAACTACAAGATTTATCTCCTGAAATAAAGAATCACATATGCCCTGGCTGCTGTGGCTCAATGGATTGAATAATGGCTTCCAAGCCAATTGTCACTGGTTTGATTCCCAGTCAGGGCACATGCCTGGGTTGTGTGCCAGGTCCCCATTGGGGGCGTGTGAGAGGCAACCACACTTTGATGTTTCTCTCCCTTTCTTTCCCCTCTCTCTAAAAACAAATAAAATCTTTAAAAACATTACAGTAAGATGTTTTGAGAGATCATATTAAAAAAAATTTTTTAAAGAATCATATATGCAAATACTCAGCATCTTTACTTAAATTTTGTACACATTTTTGAGTTCTGTATGTCCAACAAATCAAGCTACCTATTCCTTTTTTTATTATTTACCTTAGCAGCTACATAAAACAAATTTACAGCTTCATGCACTATTATAAGTTGAACAAGTTTCTAATCACCCTCAATGTCAAGAGATGAACCTTTTCTACCACCTCAGAAACCCTCCACGTGTCCTACATGACAATATCCTTCCTCTCCTCAAGAATAAACACACTTTTCATATCATTTCTGAACTTTTTAATATAGTTTCATTATTGAAGTGTATCCCTAAAATATATGACTTTGTTTTGTCCTCTTATTTTCTTTTCTTTTTTTGTTTTTTGTCCTGTTTTTCTGGAGGGTAGTGTGAGGGTGGGCATATTTTTACAGCCTTTTGCAATTACTATATTCCATCTCCATTGTTTCTGTTGCAATTTATTTGTTAAAGAAACTAGCTTATTTTTCCTGTATTTATTTCCATCTTGATTTAGTTTAACATATTTCTCTGCTTTCTTTGTTTTTTTTGTCCATTGGATCTAGAAGCTTAATCAGAATAGGTTAGGATTAGATATTTTGGCCAGACTTCTTCATGGTAGTTTGGAATTCTTATCAGACAACACAAGATCCCTGGCTGTCTCTTTTTTTGTAATGTCAGCAGCTATCAATGTTTGCTGCCTAGATTTTATAAAATATTAATAATCTGATAACCCAATTATATCATTATTTCTTTATTATTTGTTGTAATACTACTACAAAGAGAAATTTTGCCTCATATATAACTTATTTATCCAGTAATCATTTCATATTAAAAAAATTAAACAAATGTTTGAGTGTGTACTTTATTAACCCTGTGTTGCACAAAGGTGATTAGTTAATTATATGTGTGTATCTGTGTCACTTTGATTTCATGCATTTAAATTGTTTAATATGTTTTCTTCCATCTCAGTTATTACACTTACCAACCAACAAGAGTCTTTCCACTTTGGATCTCAAGTACTATTAATGCACCCTTGTCTTCTCTGATAGCTTCCTTCCTAACTAAAGTAGTAGGCTACGGGGGTTGTCTTATAAATTACCAGCCCTAGACCCAAGATTGGTTGCTTTTCCAAGAAGCCCTGCTTTCTTTTAGTGGGAAGTGGTATCTTTCAACATCCCAATCATGATGTTAGGGATGCTCATTGTTACTGACATGGGTATTATTTCTAGTTCCTTCCAAGCAAGGAATAGATTAGATAGATAGATGTTGGATGATAGATATTTTTTTTTTTAAACCTCATAGGTTCATTCTGGTACTTTCAGTCCTAATTCTGTACTACAGACAATACTGATTCTCAAGTGTACTGGGGAAGCTAGAATTATTTATTTTATCCAGCATTACACACAAAATAGTCTGAGGATAACAAATATAACACAATCACCTACATGATTAATAAAAAGTTTTCAAAAAGATTTGTACATGTTATATGTATTTCTCCAACCTTTCATTAAAGTTACACTGTATCTATATTGTCAGTATAGATAGCTATATTAAACTGTTTCCTATAACCCTCATCGACCTGAGTTCTCTAAGAAAATATGTATATATTTAATGCTCACCAAGAATCTATGTTGATGTATCTCTGTCATTTAATTATCTGAAGTTTATTCTCTAGCTGTTTATTAATGAATAATCTAGAAAAACAATATTCCTTAAGTTCATGTGTGGTCATAATAGTTTGAGAAATTTTAATTTAGAAGTCAGTCAGTTATATATATTCTTGGTTCACATTTTCTTTCAAGGAGCATCTTACATATATCACTACTCGATTTTCTTCTAGTACAAGGTGCCTAAAAGTGTGATGACAATTCTCTTTCCCATTAGGTTATAGACCATGTTGGTCTTTCTCACTCCTATTACTCAGTAACAAAGTATCTTTCTATGTCTTAGCCTTCCTAGCATCTTCTTCATTTTATTCCTTCTTGTATTTCACATCTTTAGCTCCTCTCTTTTCTACTCCTATTTATTTAATTACTCATTTTTCTCCTTGTCTTTGCAAAATTTATATTTTGTGTCTGAAAAACAAATACAGAGCCTAATTTTCCTCTTCTCAAACTTGCCTGTAAAACTACTGCTCTTTCTGATCCTAGCTTAAGAACGTTCTTTTCTTGAAACTTTATCTAACTCACTTTCATAAATTGCAATCTTCTTTTTCTGGTGCTCTTGTTCACAAATTTAATGGAAAGGATTTCTCTAAACAACCTATGAATTATTAAAAATAATGTCTAACTCAGACATTCATTACTAATAGAACACTAAATAACAGACATTTAAGTAGGAGAAGGAGACCTATATATTGGCTGCAGTAGACAAAGAAAACAGCATCCATAATTGCTTTGATCATCTTAAAATTCTCATTGTCTTGGTATTTTTTCCAGGTAGATTTGGTTGACAATAGGTGAAGCACTATTGGCTCTTACCAAAATTCCACTAGGTTGTGTTTAGGGATCATCCACCAGGTCTCATATTTCAAGGGTTACCAGAATTGGGTCTGTGAACACAAATTTATTATTATACAGTTCTGTAGGGCAGAGATACAAGGTCTTGTGCTAAAATCACGGGGTTGATAGGGCTGTGTATCTGGAGGCTTCTAGGAGAAAATCTGTTCCATTCCCCTTTCCAGTTTCTAAAGGCTGCTCAAATTCCTTGGCTCATGATCTCCTCTTTTAATCTTTAAAGCCAAAAGAGGTGGGTTGAGTCCTTTTCAAATCACATCCCTGTGACCTTTTCTTCTGCTTCCTCTTCCACTTTTACAGATCTTTGTGATTATACTGAGCTCACTCAAATAATCTTCCTATTTTAAGATCAGCTGATTAGTAAACTCAATTCTATCTGAAATCTTTAATCCCTCTTTGCTATATAACCTATGTTCACAGGTTCTAGGAATTAATACAAGGAAATATGGGGGAGAGGCATTATTCTTCTTAACACACATATTTTATGTAATTCTATAGTCTTATTTAAATTAGGAACTGAGAGCCATGCCTTCTCAATTATGTCATAATTGCTTCTGATCTATATGTACAGTTATGCCTCAAAATCAAGTTGTGACTTTTCATTATTTTATTCATTACTTCATAATGTAGAGTGTAGATATTTGCCAGCTGGCACTAACTATCATTTCTATTTGTTTATAAACTAAGAAATACTCTAGTTTCTAGATTGTGGTGGCAAGAGATTTTAAATTATGAGAACATTTTTAAATTACCAAAGTTAATATTGAAAAGATAAATCTGGAAAAGGTTTTGTTTTTATTACATTTTTGATATGAATAAGTATTTCTCATTCTACTTTATCTCATAATAATGAGATTTTTTTATACAGGCTTCTAACCCATTTCAAGTTTCAGTGCTGCCAGAAATGCTTGAAATAATATTGTTACTAATAAAAATCTAAGTTTTCAACTCTTCTCAGTAGTGATAGTTTGAGTTCATGCAATGTTTTAGTACCTGAATTCAGTTATGCTCCAAATGTCATATTGTTATGGCATGCTCACCCATACACCTCTCTTTAAACCATATTTAAAACAAGGTAGTTAACACAGATTCTGAGACCTTGAATATGTTGATTTATCTTTCTGTGCTTAAGTTTCTTCACTTGTTAAGTGGTAATAATAATACCACAGGTTGAATTGAGATATAAATGTTAATACATATAAATATGTACATGTATGTAGAGAAGTACCACAAAGTAAATGCTCAGAAGATGTTAGGTATCATTATCATCATTAGTATTAGCAACAACAAGGTGGCACAACCAAAAGGATTTGTTAATTTCAGCGTCAGACCATTCACACTTTATTTAGATACCTCCCTGAATGGTGCTATGAAATTTTTAAAAATTTTTAAAAACTCCATAAATCATTTTGAAACCACCAAAAATTGTAAAAGTCACTTTTATATAGCCATATTTACTGTACTTAAGCTAAGACAGAGCTTAAGTCTAAGGAAGACAGGAACGGATATTAACTCTAGTTGTCAAAGTCATACCTGCTGACAAATTCTTAGTTCATGGCAGAGACAAATGAAGGAGTATAATTTGCTTTAATGAAACATCGGTTTTATTAATAACATGGATATTAAAAAACAGCAAGTCTTAAAAAAGGGATTCTGGCTTGATAATGTATCTCTGTGATCCATAAATCAGAATAGTTTGGAATCATATGTTATGGAACAACTTCTGGTTAACCCTTCATTCTATATACTTTTCTTGCATCCTTTGTGAAATCATTCACAAAACTATTAGTTCGATTTCTTGAATGGAGCATAATAGATCTATTTATTCCTTTTAAAAAAATATTTTTTGATGATGCTACTACAGTTGTCCCAATTTTGATCCCCTCCACCCAGCAACTCCCTACTCCCTGAGAAAATCCCATACCTTTGTTAATGTCTATGGGTCATGCATATTTCTTTGGCATACCCATTTCCTGTACTGTACTTTACATCCCCATGACTATTCTGTAACTACCAATTTGTGCATCTTAATCCCTGTACCTTTCCTTCTATTCCCCTAAACCTCCCTCCCAACTGGTTGTCATCAAGCCATTTTCTGTATCTATGCTTCTGTTTCTATTTCTGTTCTGCTTGTTTGCCTAGTTTCTTTTTTAGCTTCAACTGTTGATAGATATATATTTATTGACATTTTATTATTCATAGTTTTGACCTCCTTTTTCTTTTCTTAAATAAATCCCTTTTACATTTCATTTAATAATGGTTTGGTGATGATGAACTCCTTCAGCTTTTTCTTGTCTGGGAAGCTCTTTATCTGTCCTTTGATTCTAAATGATAGCTTTTCTGGATAGAGTAATCTTGGTTGTAGGTCCTTGCTTTTCATAACTTTGAATATTCCTTGCCAATCCCTCTGCCTTGCAGAGTTTCTTTTGAGAAATCAGCTGACAGTCTTATGTGAACTCCCTTGCAGGTACCTACCTGATTTTCTCTTGCTACTTTAAAATTTTTCTCTTTATTTTTAACTTTTGGCATTTTGCTTATGATGTGTCTTGGTGTGGCCCTCTTTGCATCCATCTTGTTTGGGACTCTCTGCGTTACCTGGACTTGCATGACTAATTCCTTCACCAAATTAAGGAAGTTTTGTTTTATTTTTTCAAATAGATTTCCAATTCCTTGATCTTTCTCTTCTCCTTCTTGCACGCCCATGATACGATTATTGGTACACTTGAAATTGTCCCAGAGGCTTCTTATACTATCCTCATTTTGTATTGTATTGTATTGTATTGTTTTGTTTTGTTGTTTATTCTTCTTTCTTCTTGTTGTTCTGGTTGGTTATATTTTGGTTCCTTATGTTTCAAATATGATTTTATTCTCAGCTTCATCCACTCTACTCTTGATTCCCTAAAAATTGTTCTTTATTTCAATTAATGTATCCTTCATTTCTGACTAGAAATTTTGTGCTATTGTGGTACTCACTAAATTCCTTGAGCATCTTTAAAATCAGTGTTTTGAACTCTACATCTGAAAGATTGTTTATCTCCATTTTGTTTAGTTCTTTTTCTTGAGTTTTGTTCTGTTCTTTCATTTGGGCCATACTTCTTTGTCTCCTCATTTTGGTAGCCTCTCTGGGTTTGTGTCTATGTGTTAGGTAGAGCTGCTATAACTCCCTATCTTGGTAGAATGGCTTAATGTAGTAGGTGTCTTGTGGGTTCCAGTGGCACAGACTCCCCTATCACTCAAGCTGTGTACCTGAGATGCACCCTCCATGAGGGCTGAGTACACACTCCTCTTGTAGTTGAGAATTGATTGCTGTTGGCAGGTCAATGGAAGAAATTTACCCCAGCCAGTCACATGCAAGGACTGGCTGTGACTACTGAATACCAATCTCTGCCCTCTGTGGAGGATCAGCTGTGCAGGAGCTCACTCCGCAGAGGAAGGCTTACTTCAGTAGGGCTCTGCTGCCCCCTTATGTTCTGTCTGGGGCCACTTGGCATAAGCTATAATGCTATCAGCAACTGGCTGCCTCCTGTGCTAGACTTGGATGTGCCCTATTAAGGCCAGGCTGTGAACCAAGACCAGCCACTGCTTGTTTAAGAGAATTTTAGATGACCAGAAGCATGTGCCAAAACAAGTCATTCATATGGAAAAGCCACTGTTAATCACTTGTGTGGGCCAGTAAGTTAGGTGAGGTGAAGTCTCAGGGACTATCCAAGGAAGGGCAAACACTGTGAGCCAGGTTGATGGAGTATCAGATATGGTATCTTCCACACTTTGTGGCTCTGTTGCAAGAAGGTTCAGAAGAGGAACAATGGCCTCTTCCAGGAGTTCTGTCTTGGAGAAAGCAGTCCCCTAGCTACTGGGTTACACTCTTAAATATAACATTACAATATTTTAAAATGTTTATAAGGTACAAGAACAGATTGCAGAAAATGTTGATGTAGATTCAGAGACAATATAACATTGCAGGTGAGAAAATGAAAGCTTTAAACTAGGATTTTGGCAGCAGTAGACAGAGAAAGAAAGAGAGGTTTTCTATAAGAACTGGTGGTTTATTGGAAATAGAAGAATAAAGGTAAGGGAAGATTCAAAGATGAAGCCCTAGCTTCTGTTGTAAGCAATTTTGTGGATGGTTGGGCCATTTTCTATCACAGAGTGCACTAGAATAGGAACAGGTGCTTGGGTGAATTATAATTTAATTTTTGGACTTTCTATTGGAGGTTTAAAAAATTCAAGAAAATATGTTGAGTAGGAATAATAAAAATGGTCTAGGTTGGGGTCATTGACATATAAATGGTCATTTAAACCACAAGAGATATAAAATAACTGGCAAGGAGAGAGTAATTGAGAAGAAAACCTCTGACAAGAGTCAAGTGACAAATGAATATTAGGCAAAGGAGTTTTTATAGAAAGCGAACAGAAAAGAACTTAGAGAATAGTGTCAGAATAGCCAACATAGGAAAGCAAGGAACTTTAAAATAAATAGCATGGCAAACAAAGTCAAATGTTGCAGAGATAAATTAAACAAAGACTGATAAATGTCAGTTGAATTTACTGACATGAAGCTCACAGATGAGCTTAATGAAAGTCATTTTGGAGAAGTGGTGCAAGAAGTTTGCAATTACTAATAAAGTTTTGGGGAGGAAAAGAAAGGGTTTAACAATCTTATAAGATGATTGGTTATGGGGGGGGGGGAGAAGACCATGTCTAGGGCAAGAGTAATTACTAATAAAGAAGACACTTTAGCTAATAAGAAAGAGACTTTAGCATGCTAACATGCATATAGATGGTTGAATACAGAAGGAAATGATGATATAGACAAGTGGATTTTCAATAACAAAAAGAATACAAAGGGGAATATTGACTTTGGATTGATTCATGAATCTCCTGTCATAATTGAGGTGAACTTATTTTTCTATCACAGAAGTTTTATGAATCAATACTCTCCTCAGATTTTAATGTCATGAGCCTTGATGAAGTTTTATATTACACAGGAATTATTTAATTTGCTAAAGAGAAACATTAAAACAATAGTTTATATTTATCATATAGAATTCTTTCTTGCAGGCTTTTATTACTAATTAACCAAATAACTTTTTGTTTCCTCTTATGCTTTTTCTAGGGAAATTCCATTCTTCTTTTACAATATCATTAAGAAGTTATTTGCAACAGAGTCAAGCCTCTCAGTTTTATGAAATAGAAAATGGCATATTGTTGGAAAACAGATCTAAATTCCAGTGAATCACATGAAGAGCAGCATGAGCACCAGGAATTGCATCCTGTAAATCAAACCCTTTTTCCTAGCCAAGTCAGTCTGGGTTTTGATCAGCTAGCAGGAGAAATCAATAATAAAATTCCACTCTATCAGAGTGAAATAGAAGAAAACACTGTTTTTATGCCTGGTTCACCAAACTGGGACTCCAAAAAGCATTCATTAGATGGAACACAGCAAATAACCTTGAATGAATTCAATTCTGAAAGCTCAGAATTCTCTTGTCACCAAGTTAGGAATACCGCAGTAATTGGTTTTAGGCCTTCTGTGCTATCAAATCCTCAAAACATGAATAAAGAAAGCTCTTGGGGAAACCCCATAGGACAACATCATGGTGCTGATGATTACAGATACAATATTCTAGTCCCATCATCCACTAATTTGGATAAAATTAATTCCCAAAAAGAAAATGTTTTAGCTCCATCATCCCCACATTTGGATAAAGGTAACTCACAAAAGGAATTGGAAAATAAAAATCATCACTACCATATAGGATTTGAAAGTAGCATTCCTTCTATATATCCGTCCCTCTCAACTGACTTCATGCCAAAACAAGAGAATAAAAGGAATAGAAATACAAACACCACGGAATCTCCTTCCATGCTCTTCAAAAGTTTCTGCCTACCTAGGATGTGGGAAAGTTCGTGGCCAAAGAACATAGAGGTATGTGTCAGATATGTTGACTGAAAAATATAAATATGAATAATTTAATAACATGCTGGATTAATTTAGTGATGAGGGTAACTATCAAAAAGAAATGTATTAATATTATGATTAAAACAATTTCTTATTATTCATTAATTCTGTGCTCCTGAATTAATACCTTTTTTCTAAGAAAAAGAAAATATAATTTTATAGTGTAATTTTAAGCTCCCATTTCATCAATTCTAAATAAAATTTTATAGTATTTACATTTTATTAAATCAAAATATCACAGTTGGAGGTTTCAATGAGAGTATTTTCTATCATATCATACACACACAGAAATACACATAAATTTTATATGCTTTATTGATTATGCTATTACAGTTGTCATAATTTCTTTTCCCTTTGTTCCCCTCCACTGAGTGACCCTCTTCCCTTCAGTTGTCCCCCACACCTTGGTCCATCCCCATTGGTTGTGCATATAGTTCTTCTCAATATCTTCCTATCTACTCCACTCCCTCCTACTATGCTTCTTAATTCTTACACCATCTCCCTCCCTTTCCCCATTTCTCCCTTTCCCCATTTCTCCCTTTCTGCTGACCTCCCCCATTATGTTCCCCATACCTATAATTTTTTCACACTCTCATTGCCTACTTAGTTTGCATTTGTTTCAGTTCCCTAGCTTCTGTTGTTGGTTGTTGTGATATGGTTTTAATTTTAATGTTCATAGTTTTAATCCTCTTTCTCCTAAACCAGCCCCTTTAACATTTCATATAACAGTGGTTTGGATCTGATGAACCCCTTCAAGTTTTACTTTGTCCTGGAAGCACTTTCTCTGCCTGTCCATTCTGAATGACAGCATCACTGGATAGAGTAATCGGGGTTGTAGGTTTTTGCTTTTCATTACTTTGAATATTTCTTGCCAGTCCCTTCTTGCCTGCAGAGTTTCTTTCAAGAAATCAGCTGATAGTCTTATTGGGACCCCTTTGTATGTAATTCTCTTCTTCTCTCTTGCTGCTTTTAAGATTCTCTCTTTATCCTTAATTTTTGACATTTTGATTATAATGTGTCTTGGTGTGGTTCTCCCTGGGTCCAGTTTTTCTGAAACTCTCTGTGCTTCCTGGACCTGTAAATCTATTTCCTTCCCCAAGCTAGGAAAATTCTGCTTCATTATTTTTTTCACATAATTTTTCAATTTCTAGTTCTTCTTCTTCACCTTCTGGCAATCCTATGATTCGAACATTGGCCCACTTATAACTATTCCATAGGTTTCTGAGCCTCTCCTCATTTTCCTCACTTTTTGTTTCCTCTTTCTGCACTGGTTGACTGTTTATTCCTTCCCTATATTCCAATTTCTTGATTTGACCCCTGGTTTTATCTCCCTCAGCACTAGTTTCATATGTGTTTTTATTCATTTTAGCAGGACTAGCCTTCATTCCTTTCCCATCTTGTTTAAGATCTGCTGTTATGTCTGTAAGCGTTCTTATAACCAAAGCTCTGAACTGTGCCTCTGAAAGCTTTCTTATTTGCTGCTTCATTAGATTAGATATTTGCTGGCTGGTCAGCTGTGTCACTGGGATCTCTATCATGATCTGTGTCATCCTGAGAGTTTTGTGTTTACCTTTGTTTCCTGGGCAGGGCTGTCATACCTCCTATGCTATAGGGGGCGGAGCCCGGTACACTCATCACAACTAGGCAACCCACCTCACCACGCTGTGGCATTTTGTGTGGGAGTAGGGGTCTGAGATGAATTCCTGCCATTCACTCTCTGCTGAGAGACTGGGAGCCTCCTCCTCCATCCCCATGCCCTACGGCCCTCACAGTTTGAGGCAATGGGGGTCTGCCTTCCCTGGCATTGGAATAATGAGCTGACTGGTTTGGTCTGCAGCCGGGGGTGCTCCCCAGGCACTTCTCGTCTCCTTTTAAATACGGGTGTCTATGTTTACCACCATACCACCACCATCGCTGCAGCTGCCGCCTCCAGCACAGCTTGACCTCTTTGCCCTGGCTTCGCGCCTCCTACCCATTCCGACAAGCACCACTTCTTTATAAGTTCATACGTTGGACTTCCATGTAGCTTTATTTTCTGGAACTTCTGGTTATTTATGGTTTTGCGGTAGTTGTATTCCTTCTTAGTTGTGGAGGGAAATGGAGTGTGTCCGTCTAGGCCTCCATCTTGGCTAGAAGTTGAAAAACACATAAATTTCATTACATTTAGATTCTGAGTCACATTATCATGAATTAAAACTTTAGATTATTATTAATAGGAGAAATGTCCCTTTTACTCAGAGGTTTCTAAATTATACTGTTGGCAGACAGGTTGTGTTGGGATCATTCCAAGAGTAGAAAATTAAATAATCACTGTGCAATCCATCTTAGTGGTTTCATTAGTAGTTTTCCATTCATTTTAGTAATGACATATTTTCTTGTACAATATTTGAACTTTTCTCTGCTTATGCTGAGTATTGAAACACATGAAATGAAGTAAATTGTACAAAGAGGAAATATTATTGCAGTTGTAATTTACAGGGTGAGGCAAAAGGATTCTTCATTTATTCAACAATTTACCATATTCCTAAAATATACATGATAAACTAGGAATAACAAATAGAAAGAAAAAATGAATGATGCCTGATTTCAGGAATAACATATAGCATATTACTCAAATTAACTGGCAAAGAAACAAACAAACAAAAAGGTAACAGTAAAATAACAGATACGGTGAGTTTACTAATTCTGTCTGAGGCACTTGCAGAAAGAGGTAACAACTCAAGTGATCTGAGTAGAAAGTCAGTGAATTTTAGGAACATCTACTATTAATCATGACAATTTAATAGGCATTAAGCTTTCCTTTACCACTGAAAACAACTATGAAGTTAGACAAAATATATGAAGCAAATGATTTCAGGCATTGAACACAAACAGTATAAGACTTTGATCCTTGAGAGAAGGGAAAGTATCAAATGATCAAAGAGACAAGGAAGAAATAGAACAAAATAAAATTGAAGAAATAAATAGAAATAAATAACATCACGGCAGTCTTAAATCCAAAAATATCCATAAATATACTAAATATGAATAGGCTAAACATTCCAAATAAAAGGGAGAAATCATCAAACTAAATATAAAATACTTTACTACTGTCTACAGGAGACAAACTTAAAAAACAAAGTCACAGTTAGGTTGAAAATAAAAGAAATTAAAAATTTAACATTCAACCAGCAAAAGTTGATGTGATTATTAATGTCAGAAAAAGTACAGTTCAATGCAGAGTGTTATTAGAGAAAGAAAAGTTTTTATTTCATAATTATAAAAGAGTCAATAAGGAAGACAATAAATTCATATGCAGAAGTACCTAATAATAGATTCAAAATACAAAAAGCAAAAATGATTTATTTTAAAGCTAATCACATACCCACCCTCTGATTTAGCCATTTATGGATCTTTTTCACAAGAAATAAAACACATGTTCATATAAATATTTGCATATGAAAATTAATAGTTTTCTTTACAATACCCCAAAACTTAACCCAAAAATCCATCAACAGGAAGATAGATAAACACATTGTAAAATATTCATGCAGTAGTATACTACTAAACAATAATAAAAAAGATGAACTATTGATATGTGTGACAACATAAGTAAATTTTAAAAATATATATCATTTAATTGAAAGAAGTCAGAAACAAAAGAACAGATACCTCTAATCTATGGTGGTAGAAATCTGAATAATGATAGTTGCCAAATAGATGTACAGATTGACAAAAGCAGATATGGGGGAACTTTCTAAACTGATGAAAGTGTTCCATATTTTGATTGGAATACTGATATAGCAGTTGTATACATTTCTCAAAACTTGTTATATATTTAAGATTCATGCAACTTTTATTTGTATTACTTCATTAAAATCTAGAAAAATAAAAACAGAATAAATCTTTAAAACAAGATAAAAATTATAGAACTGAATTAATCTTTTCATCACACCAAACTAAATTAATAAAACAATTTTTATTTTAAGCCAATAGGTTGTTCTATTCAGCTAATTGAAGTACCTCAAGGTAGTAATATGAGTCTGGCCTCCTTTTGTGACAAAGTAAAAAAGTAAGTGTTGCTATTTTATTAAATTTTGGAATTTATGTACCTGCATAAATTTGTATATTTTAACATTACTGAAGTTGATTAATTTGCTATATAAAATGTTCAGTAATCTTTAACAATGAAAAGTATAAATTTATGACAAATTTATTAATTAATTAAATTTTGGTATTGTTTTGTTGTCAAATAATTTCTTTCTTTTGAAAATTTAATTAAAGTGGATTGTTTCACAATTTCAGACCTGCCCTTGCTATGTGTTGGGAGTTTAACTTGTAGTGAATTAATATTTTATTTAATGACATAAGTACTAACTCTATGGCTCTGTCCCAAATTAGCATATATTTATCTTTCTTACCTGGGACATACTATTTAGCATGATAAGAGTGCCTTTATCTTAATGACTTAATCTTACCTTGAATGAGGTGTCAGAATTTGAAAAAATGCATAAGTGTCCATTGAAAAAAATTTTTTTTCACTAAGGATATTATAAAACATATCACTGATCCCCTTTTTGCTAATCTAAAACTGAACTTCTTAAGACCAATTTCTCATTAATAGTTAAAATTTATATAATTCTATCCTTTCTATTGATAAAGTTCCTGAAAGTTTTGAAAAATTATTACATTTACATTTTAGAACTCTTCACTTTTATCCACTTGTAACTGTTTTAAATATAATAAATATACATACAAATAAACTTTAGCATATCAGTTATAGCAGCACCCTACTAAATCATTATTTGGGATTAAAAACTTTAATCATTTATTTAATTATTAATTTAAAGTCTATTTGAATGCCTAATAAATAGCTCATGCATGAAAGATTCAAGTAGCGAGCAAACAAAAAAGCAAAGTTCCTGCCCTATAAAACTCATAACCACATTAGAAGAACTGAAAGACACACATACAAAAATGTAAAACAAAGCATGTCAAATTCATTTAAAAAATTAATTTTTAATTTCTTCATCTGGGTCACAAAAGAAAATTTTAAGTGATAATTTACAAGAATAAAAATAAGAAAACCTCATAGATACAGACAACAATATGGTGAAACATGGTGATTACCAGAGGGAAAGGAGGTGGGGGAGGTAAGAGGTAGAAGAGGGTATAGGGAGGGTAAATGGTGATGGAAGGAGACTTGACTTGAGGTGGTGAACACACAATACAATATACAGATGATGTGTTGTAAAATTGTACACATGAAACCTATATGATTTTATTAAACAATGTCACTCCAATAAATCCAATAAAATAAATAAATAGTAATTTGGATTCCTAAGTTAGGGTGTTTAAAGATATCAATATTGATTCTTCAGGAATATGCTATTCACTGTAATAAGCTGACAACTATTACTAGGAACTTGACACTTTAATTCTAAATTGTGGTATAGCAGTCCCCCTTTATTTAGGGATATATGTTCCAAGCCCCCCAAGTGGATGCCTAAAACTGCAGAGAGTACTGAACCCTATATATTCTATGTCTTCCCCATGTATACATACCTTTTCACTTAAATGAATCACTTTATGGCTTGCTTCTCTTTGTCATACCTAAAATGCCACCATCACTACTCTTGCACTCGGGGAACATTATTGAGACAAATAAGGATTACCTGAACGCAACACTGAGACACCCAATAGTTTGTATGATACCAGAGAAGGCTACTAAGTGGCATATGGGTGGATACCCTGGAAAAAAAGATGATTCATATCCCAGGTGGATGGAGCAGAGCAGTGCAGGATTCCATCACGCTATTCAGAGGACAGACAATTTAAAACTTAGAAATTTTTTATTTCTGAAATTTCCCATTTAATATTTTTAGACTGTGTTTGACTGGGGTAACTGAAACCAAAATCGCGGTTAAGTGGGGACTACTATAGATACCAATATCCTCAGTTGTGCAAAGAAACTAGTCAAATAATTTGCTTCTGACTATAAAACTACTAAATAGAAGAGCCAGGATTAATCTCAAGGCTTCTGGCTCCAAGTAGAAACTGCTTTGCAATTATCTAGCCAGTTTGAGCAAAAAGTGATTGTTCAGAATGTATGAATGATTTTTGAACTCTTTTATTTATGTAAACTCCAGAGATGTGTAAAATCCAAAATTTTAAGGAAAATAGACATCCAAAATGGTATTTACCAAACTGACAAACAAAATTTATTTACCAAAGTTCTTATATTAAGATGAGTGATTTCCAGCTTCAAAAACCAAGGGGAAGAGACCAGGCTTCAAAAACAATGGTAATAAAGCAAGTAATCATTGTACAGAGTGAATTTTTATGTTGTATGAATGACAATGTATTCTTAATTGCTTCAAATGAGGCGCTCCTGGAAAAGCTTAAAGAACAGTGTTTTATGGTTATTTTTGGTGTTGTGATCCTCACCAATCTGGGCTATCTAGTAGCATTGTGCCACAAATCAGCTGCTGTTTTCATATTTAAAATCTTCTGTAACAAACATTTGCATGCAGCTTCTTGTAATCTTGTCCTAAGTATTATTTTCACATGTATTTTTCAGACTCAGAGAAACATACCATGCAGCTGACATTGATTCCAATTCAGGGAAGATCTGGAGCCCTACTACAGCATTTCCATATCAACTCTATTCTAATACTAAGTTTAATATAAATATTTTTATTGGTAATTCAACACAACGACTTCATTTTATGCCACATGGTAAGCAACCTTGCAAATAAGCATAAAAATCTACATAAAGCTGGTATACACTTCATAGCCTTGAGTCCACCAATGGAAATCATTAAAAGCAGTATTATTAGCTAGCATTTGGCCCTGAAGTGGTGTAAGAGGAAAACAGCTGGAAACATTTTGTTAATGTTTGTTTAGCTATTGTTTTAAAGAACTCTTCACATAGCTAACCTAGGACACCTTATTTTCCTGCTATAACCTAATTGCAAGTAGAGCAAACTTTTAGCATATTAAAAACAAAGAACAAATTTCAAAGATTCTATATAAAGGCTGAATATATAAATGAAAATGCATTAGAAACAACTATTGCATTAAAATATAAATAAATTGTGAGATAGAATAGGCATTGGTACATAGAACTATGTTAGTGCTGTAGAGCCCAGCATAATCATTCAATTAAATTGACTCAACGTCTCTGGGAATGGATACCAGGGATCAGTATTTCATTAAATTTACCAGATAATTCTTATTTTTCTGAAGTTTTAGAATGTCTTTAAAATTGCTTAATATTTTATTTCATGGTTATAATAAACTGTTTTGTAAAACAATATTAATTTTTTGAACACAATTTAGTTGCTACTAAATAAGTCTCTATATATCAGCTAGTGATTCTTGATAAATAATGACCCAATTAATGTTTTCTCATTGACATTATTATTACTATTACTACTATTTTTCTATTTTCTTTCTTACTCTAGTCCACTCTCAGTACAGGTGACTACAAATATGACAATATGTTGGAATATTAATAGGACTATCTGGCTGGAAACTAACAGAAACCAACTCCTGCTGGCTTAAGCAGAAACAAAAATAAACATTTAAAAATAATATAGTATTTTCTTACATAATTTAAAAGTAGCAATTCAGCAAAAATTTGAAAATATATTTAAGGCACAGATAAACAAGTAGTCCAAAATTTCTTTATACTTCTCACCACATCTCCTCTCTGTATAATTGCTTTTCATGTTTCTTTTGCTTTCTGCTGACTCACTTCCCTTGCTTTTCCAGAACATATTAAAAGCCAAGCTCTCTAGCTTAAATGCTATTTGGCCAGCTACCTAAAGAAATTTCAATCTCTCTGTTGGATGCAGTTCCAAATTTCTAAAAGCAGTATTCTGATTGCACAGCCAAGATCAACAGTTCTGCTACTTGATCCAATCAGAATGGCTTGGGTCATGTTGGCTTCTGTTGCTGCAGGAGAGAAAGTAATTGTGAACTAGGGAAACCACTTCTGTTCTTCCAATTTACAATATTTGATTTCCAGCATCTCCCTACCACTCTCCAGATATTCCTTTGTTGGATTTGGCAAGCCAGAGTCAATTGTTTTACTTTATGAGAAGTTACAGTAAAGTGATTAGGTCATTGTGTTTAATGTTAAAGATGTGTAGTGGTAAAGAGTATGTCTGTATCCTCAAAGATATTGAAAGTATTTATAAGGAGAAGGAGAAATAGGTGAAATAGAGAGAAAGGAGAAAGAATTAGAGGGTGAGAAAGGACACTTTCATTAAAACACACAAAGCAGCATATGCCCCCATTGGAAGGAAAAAATTTTCCTCTTTCTATTTACATTTGGTGTTGTGACTTAATTGACAATAGGGAAATTAACAGAGAAAAGACAAGGCTTATGTACACATGCATAAGAGTTATTCAGTAATAAATTTCCAGTTGAATACCCAGAGGTAGAGGTTTTTATACCAACTTAATGTAGAAGTGTGGGTGGGCGCTTGAGGGGGGTGCTTTAGATCTTGAATAGAAAAGAATGGAGGGTTACATTGCTTGCTTCATGCTAATGGCAGGCTGTCTGTCTTCCTGGAATTTGCAGAAAACTACCACAAAACAAAGAATGGTAGCTGTATTTTAGGGAGTCTCTGTTTTAGTCAGATAAAAGAAGGTCAAATAATTTTCAAATGTGTTCACTTTAAAATAATTTTGGTGCCAAAACTCTGTTGGAGAGGAAGAAATTTTCCTTTACACTTCTAGTTTCTTTTGGCTGGTCTAATAATCAAATAGATGTGAAAAGATTTAAAAGAGAAAGTGACTGAATTTAATGACTTACATACATGTAGGACCCCCAAATACATGAGAGAGTAAAATAACCCACATACACAATAGTCTCAGAGACAGAAAATTAAAAAGAGATATAGATGATATTCTGATGTGGTGGATGTGCCCTAGGGGAGCTGAAAAGGAGATTACTACGGCATTTCAAAAGCATGTTATTTTGGACGCAAAAAGACAATACTGTAGACAGGCCCATTTGAGGTGAAGATTTATCATTGTTAAGGAAGCTACAGACCTAGGACATGACCACCTGCTATGACCTACTTTTAGTAAAGAATTTTAATGTTCAGACCATATGTGGCTACTTTTGGTACCTGATCTTGCAGGGCCTGCCATGCTGGCCCCCCCTGAGCTTGTCAGGTCTAGTATATGGTCCCTTTTCTGTCCACAGTATCAAACATGACTTTGATAAAAGAGAGGTTTTGCTAGAAACTTAAGGAATAATAAAATTTAGATAGTGAAGAGAAGGACATGGGTAAGAAGTTTTCATCTAAAGAGAACCGTTTTCCCAAATTTGAGGAAACAGAATCCTTCTAGAGGGCCATGTATTTTGAACAAGGAAGTTGATTCCTATGTTTTTATTTCCAACTCCGAAGTCATTCTAGAACCAGTCTCTTTACTTGCACTACTTTCAAGATTTAGATTATGCATGGATGGAACTGCTATTAGGAGATCATTTAATCTCCAAAATATTGGAAGTAGAAGTCAGTTTGTGAAGATTAAAGGGTAATGGAAAACTGTTTGCAGAAGTTATCTATTCTTTAAAAAAGATTGGCAGTAATGGGGTGGTAAATAAATAAATAAGCAAATAAAGGACATTATTCTAAGTGAATGGAATAAATAAGAAGAGAATTTATTGATTAGATAGAAACAGAAAAATTTTAGGAAAGACTAAAGGAATTTCAAGTGGGATAGTAACTTAAAATTCAAAAGCCAAAATGAGAGTATTGTTTATTTGTGATCAAAGAAATGTAAGTTAGGAAGCAGAGAGTCAGACAGAAACTTAAATAGTGTCCTGATTACAGAGTGAAGGAAAGGGGTTTTATGAGGAAAGGAAATAAATAATTACATGTGAAAGAAGAATTTCTATTGGTACTATAAACCTCAGTTACTATTTAGCTATACATGACCGGCTACTGAATCTATCTTCAGGTAGAGAGAGAGTCCAAAATCATTATAGAGTGTCTACTGTTTTGTGGGCATTACCAAAAATTGTTTGTTAAAGAATCTTGATTCTAGCTCAGTTCAAAGGTCTGGCTCAGTCCACACAGTTCAGTTTTCGGAAGCAAGATGTGCATTTCAAACTTTATTTTGAAATTGTTTTACTTATTTCAACTTTCACAAGGGAATATTGAATATATAAAAGAGAAGGGCTTTAACTGAAATAAAAATGTGTATATATATATAATTTTCAATTATTATCATTTATGATAAGATATGAATCCCATATTATTTATCATTTATAATTATGAAAATATTTCATAAACACATATTGTAACAAGGCAGCACGGTTGTGCTTACTATTAAATGGCATATACATGTAGGAACTTAGGGAGTGGATTACGGAATGTAGATATGAGAAGATAAAGCCCTTTACATTTTAGTATACTTACACTTTGAATCCCAGAGAATGGAGAGAAAGAAAC
Source organism: Furipterus horrens (assembly GCF_987537825.1). NCBI lineage: Eukaryota > Metazoa > Chordata > Mammalia > Chiroptera > Furipteridae > Furipterus > Furipterus horrens. The sequence continues at coordinate 30,102,150 of NW_028327174.1, forward strand.
CACATGTTCATTAAGATTATAATAATGTTGTCCAAGACAGAAATGTGGGTGGCTTTTACTTGGGAAAGAAAAAAGAATCAGCTTTGGAGAGTTAGAAGCATTAAGAGTAGAGCCTTTGGAATTGACAGATTCAGTTTAAACTCCTGGCTTGTCAGTTATCACTCACGTTGTAATCTCTTTGGCATCTCCCAATCCCTAAGGGTAACCACAGTAGAATATTTTTTATGCACAGCTACAATGTACTAAAGATTTTAACATCAGGAAAGCAATACCTAGCTCCATTATGTAATATGAAGACAGACTAATCAAAGAAAATGCAAACAATATTTTTCAAAAATATCTCCAAATCTAATGGAATAAACAAGATGCGTTTCATTTTAATTCCTCTTAATGAAACTAGCCTGTTACAACAGATTACAATATGCATATCATTTTTTGTCCTCAAGAACTTTTTCCTAGCCAAGATATGATAAGCTCTTATTAACTTTTTATTACTCACCTTTGTTTTTAGCTAATTGTCTCGTCAAAGACCTAATTGCGGAAATTCTACATTTTTGTACAAATGACCAGTTATTCCACAAAGATTGTCTTCTAAGTATATGTGGCTATGAAGAATTTTTACAGAAGTAAGTAGCTTACAAAGACAAATTTTGATCATTGTAATAATCTATGTCAAGCAGCACTTACTTTTTTCTTTAATCAGGCTTTGCACAAACACTGTACTCTCCTAACCAGAATAATTAAATCAATTTTGGCCCCTTTAAAGTGAATTGAAAATTGTGTAAGTCATATTGACATTCTTATTCTTGATTCTCTCATGTATTTTATGTGGTGATGGCAACATATATTTAATTGATCTGTGACTAGGATGACCAACCATCCTTCTCAGTATCCCCAGGACTTAAGAGTTTCCCAAGACATGAGACTTTCAGTTTTGACATCAAGAAAATCCTGGGAAAACCAAGTAACCCTACCTGTAATTAAGCTTATTAGTACTGATCACAATTTTTTTTAAAAAATCTTTTGTAATAAATAATTTTTAATTTGGAATATTGGTACATTGATTAAATACTGATTTTTAAAAGTCATAGGGTTTGAGTATGATTAAAAAATACTTTTAAAAAATCTGAATGATTTAGATGTTAGAAAGAATAATAATGAGCATTCTGCTTATTAAAATAAATTATATAAATATACATAGACTGTTGGAAAATCCCTGATATATACATATCCTTCAATTTCCATTAGGGAATAAATGACTATAATTAATCTATACTAATACTTGGCAGATTTCTTATTTTAATAAAACTCAGGTAAATAAATTTTTGTAACATTTCCATAGAATAGTACATTTAAAAACACCTTCCTCTTTTCTGTATTCAGGGAGCTTTTAAAACAATGAGAAAGGCCTGTTTTCAAGTATGGCAACTGCAAATACTTATTTGATAGAAATCACAGTATCTATTTTCCTGAAATTCTTTGAGGACCAAACTTGAAAATATAATACAACCATAAAAAATTAAATATTTCTCTACTGCAATTGCATACTTCTAAACAGGAAAGAAATGAAGAATAAAACATTTCATAAGGTGTATTGCCATTTACATTTCCTCTTTGTGTTTCTATGAACGTCTGAAGATTGTAACACTCAATGACTAGGCTGCTTCTTCTACTAACAAATATGGTTTTGACAATATATCTAGTGAGCAAGGAGAAATACTTAAGTAAGCAGTCTGATACTGAATCTTCATTAAAGTACATCTTCTGAATGTGCAAGTTTCCAAATGTACATCTGGAAATTGGCTGATGTCAAACATTTGATGCAAAGAACAATAAATTTTATTAAATGTATTTATTTAGCACTACCAGTAGGAAGCATCTCAAAAGCAAAAGTATTGAAGAACAGAATTTTGGAAAAGTATAATGTGGACCTTGACTTAATTAATGTTTTGCAGGGATAAGTCATCTACAATTAGAGAGCTAATAGTTGACTGCTAAAAATTTTGTATACATCATCCTATTCTTTTTTTTCTTGCTAACATAAACATAATAGATTTCTAAAATGTTTTAATGATCATATATTTCTATTAAAAATTCATTTGCTTGGGTTTTATTAAAATTTAAAAGTTGCCAAGTATTAGAATAGGTTAATTATAGTAATTTATTTCCTAATGGAAATTGAAGGATATGTATATATCAAGGATTTTCTTACTGTTTGAGAATAACAGCCTGTGTGTACTAATTTATTTTAATATGCAAGATATTCATTACTATTTTTTTTCATATCTAAATCAATCAGATATTTTTGCTTTATTTCTTTGCAATTTATCTAAAAATATGTCCATAAATATTTGGAAATATGTTCATAAAGTTTTTCTATAGCTGGAACACAGGTAACACATAGAAGTTAATAATGTAATAAGTAATATTTTAGTCTCCAGTACTTATAGTACTATAATTCATCAAGAGCATTTGACTAGATTTGATTGTAATAATAATAGCCACTTATCAATTGTACAAAAATATTTACATATAAAATATATTTACCCTAGCCTGATTTTTAACAACAAAAGAAAAAACAGCACAAAAACTAAATTTCTAATAGTACTCTCAAATAATGATAAAATAAGTCATGAACATAATTTTATTATACTATGGCATAGAATTTATAGATTAATAAAATATAGCATCATATCTTGATATAAAAATATAATTTTTAAAGGTGACAAGATATCTCTTCAAACCACATTTTAATATAGTAATTTTTGTTAAAAGAAGTATATTTCTACTTGAAATATAAGATCAAATTCTATACTCTAAAATGTTAGGGTAGTTATCCTTGAAAAAAGAATTATAATACAAATATTTAATAATTCTTTTTAAAATACAAAACTTCTATAAACTTGCATTTTTGCTATTAGGAGAATAAGAACATAATTTATTTCTCTGGGGAAAAAAGCATGTAAATGACAGTATAAATAATAATGTATGCTTAAAAAGAGTTAGAAAGTAAAGTAAAGAGACCATTTACTGAACTTATGGAAGATTGACAGAGCCTGAGCTAAAGTCTAGGCAGTGGGACTAAACAGGAGGCATTAAAACAAGTACATGAAAATGATGAGATTAATGGTACTTGGTGACTGAATATGTGGGACTGCATGGGAGGGAGAAGTGGATGATGATGACTAGGTTCGATGGTGAGTTTAATCCCAATGATATAGATGTCAGAGAAACATAACTTTTGGGGGTGCAAAATAATCAAGCTTGAGACATGTTGAGTATTTGAGTACCAAGGGGGCACCGATATTAAGAAAGTAGATGACGTCTTAGGAAAACTGGTCTAGATTAGGAAATTCTTGCCTCTAAGAAGGAATGAAGTCTTCAAAATAGATAAGATTACTTACATAGGGTAAGTGACAAAAAAAAGTATCCTGAGAGCGTCAATATTTGAAAAAATGGAAAGAGGCAAAGGAGCACAAAAAAGAAATTGAGAAAAAGCAATATAAATTGTAGGACACCCTAGAAAATGTGTTTTTCATAAAAAGGAAGGCAAAAGCTTCAAATACCAAGTAAATGTACCATTCAATGCTGAAAATAAATATTAGGTGAAGATTGAAAAAATCCCCATTAAATTTGACAATTAGGAAGTTAGTTGGTGACCCTCATAAGAGTAGCTTTAGTAAAATGAAAGAGAAAAAGGCAAGAACGCAATGAGCTAAGAACAATGGAAGATGATAAATAAAAACACATATGCAGACTACTCTATCAAAAGTAATGTGTGCTGAGAAAAGCCAGGAGAAAGATGGGGTTTCATGTGCTGTGGTGAATTGGCCTGGAGATCTGGAGAATGTGGATAAGAGACATCTGGTAATAGTCATAAATTGACGGAAAATGCCAATAAAGAGGGAAGGATTGAAGGCACAGAACAGATCAGTGGTGAACCAAATTCCAGGAGGAAATGACAGAAGATGGTTTCAGGATGTCCCATAGAGAGGTTAGTAGTGCTCTAAAGGAAAAAATTCCCTCCCCAGTGACAAAGACCAGCAGACGTTGAAATGAACATGAATTTAAAAATTTTAATACCCAGAAAGATAACTATGCTTTTGAAAAATGGAGCTCTGCTAAAAGTAGGGATGTTGAAGGAAGTGGCATGGAGATGATGATAGTAATCACAAAAGCAAGAACAGAAACTACTTAACTGGTAAAAGCTAGAATTTTCATATGTAGCACCGTTCATTTTTCAGATAAGAAAAACACAATTATTCCCATCTTGCAGATGGGGAGAAGGAGGCTGAGAGAAATTAAATGACTTCCTAAAAGTCATAAAATGTGGAAGGAACAAAGGATAGCACAGGGTCATCTGGCTCTGCAGCCCTCAGTGTTTCCAGTCTATAGCAAAGCCTATGACATGATAAAGGGCAACTTAAAAACAAAGGTTACAGGGATCATGATCACATACTTGTGCACTAACCATGGGTTTATAATTCGGTATACATCATTAGGTCAAACACAAGAAAAAAAAACATAACTTATCACTAGGTCAAACACAAGAAAAAGAAAACATAACTTATAGGACATTTATTTTCTGACATTTAAATTTTCTTTAAATCTTTAACCAGGAAATATTTAGAAATGACTTGACTAAATAAAGATAAATTAGAATCATTAAAGGTGGGCTTTCAATGTCATTTCCAGATTTCTGATTAAACAAAAATTAATTTTGGGGAATTTTGAGAATGTTTAAGCAAATAACTATTACCAAAACAAATTTACCCACTGTGAGTAATGCTATGCCCTATTACTATTGCTTTGGAGAAATAAATTAATCCCTTAACTTCAATTTATATACTTTTTAAAAATTAAAATTTTAATATATTTTCTACTTTACAAATGAGCCTTAGGGTTTCATTTTAGTAATTTTTAATTCCAAATGTAAAAGTTGTATTAAGCCTCTACTAGTCTTCTCATTGTGTATGAATTGCTTTGAGTTTCAGTTAAGTGTGGACCTTAATAAATTTAAAATATATGGTTGTTAAAATATAATGAACTAATATAAAAATATACCTCTCACAAAAAACTATTACTTTTATGTAGAAACATTTTTCATTTTAAGCTTTCCTTATGTTATCAGAACTATGTTTCTTAATCTGTTTTGTTTTAGAAAGAGAGATAAATTACAGGCAGTTGCTACTCTTAGCAGTTTTGCATTTACTTTGGATTAGATAAGGGTAAATACTTCATATTTAAACTCCTTTGTGTCTTCCAGATGGTATATTTGTCATTTAAAACAGTCACAATAAGTCACTACTTACCCAACCAATCAAGTTTTGAGGGTGTAGCTAAACCTTTTGTCATCACAGTTAAAATATCAATGGTCAGCATATTTTTCACATCTTGACAATGGTATATTTGTGGTGTTCTATTTTTTTTCTATTTTTTTAACTCACTTGTCTTTACTAAGGATTTTAAAGTAATACATAAAATCTTGAAAAGGGAGCTAATCTAAATAAATATGATGATAGGTAGGTAGGTAGATTAATATATAGATAGATGGGCACAAATTACACATTTATCTACATTTATATTGATTTGTTAAACCAGGGTACTCCGACTTTACCATATTCACTAGTCACCCAAGGATCTTGTTTAAAAACATTCTCATTTAGTTGGTCTGTGGTGGTGCCCAAAACTGCATTTCTAACAAACTTCGGGGGATGCTAATGCTCATGATCCACTGTTCACCTTTCAAGTAGCAAGACATTAGAGAATATTAACAAACAAAGAATTTAGACTCTATGAAAAATATACATACTTTTCCAAAAGAGTATACTGGACAAAAGTTAAATTTAATGAACAAAGCAATCAGGATGTTATACCTTGTGACATATTGCAAGATTAAGAAAGATAACTTTCCTAGTAAGACAAAATTTATTTTTATAGGTCAACTATATTACTTTGGCAACTTACTTAGCATTCAACTTAATTTTGTATCACAAACTTTTTCTGTTGATTAAAATATTCCATTATCTTTGTCTGGCTCTTGCTATGGCTCTCATTCTTCCTCTTTAATGTTTCTACAATAATAGCTACAACCTTCAATATCATGTTTGCATAACTATTCTCAAAAATGATATAATATATCAATACTTGAATAATATCAAATATAGTGCCATTAACTATCAGTATTCTCCTCAAAACTGCTTTATAAAGTTTGATAATAATACCAAAGAGTAAATTAAAGAATTACAACAGAAACTTCACTAATTTTCTCATAGGCTTATGGTAGCTTAATATGAAGTTGTCAGCAATATGAAGAATGGAATACAAAACTAAGTTAAACTAGAATAAATTAAACAGAGAAATAACAAAAATCATCTTGTTCATTCAAAAAAATATTAACAGCTTTCTTCACATTCCTGGTTTTTAAGCCCCCACATGACTTAGCATAATTTCCCATTATCTTGTCCAGACTCCACTGGGCTTATACAGTGGCAGGCTTGAGGACAGGACTTTTTTTCTTTCCTATTAGAGGTAACACAGATAAAGAGAACTAGAGGACAAAAAAATTATTTCCTAAGGGGGGTCAGCACCATGCTTTCCATCCAGGGAGTAACGATAGCTGTACCTTCTCCTGGACTAATAACCATCTCATGAGATTTTTTATTTATGAGTATATTTTTAATATACAAAATATAATGTTACTTCATAATTGTATCTCTTATATAACCCAACATTTACTAGGATTACAGGTTTTTGTGTTTCTTAATCCTAACCAAGATTTAAGTAATTTCTTCTAACAAAAATCTTGCTGTGGGTCTTACTCTCTAATTCAACTGAAAAATAATTTTCCTTATCAGAGGCAGCATGAAACAAAAGTTAGGACACCTGAAAGCTTCTGCCGAATAACACATGACTGCATTGTTAGTAGTAAACAGAAGAGCTGAACAGTCTTTCTTAAAAATTCTGTTGTGCCGTGGGTAGTGTGGCACAGTGGATTGACCATCAGCCTGTGAACTAAAAGGTCGCTGGTCTGATTCCTGGTCAGGGCACATGCTTGGGTTTGCAGGCCATGTTCCTAGTTTGAGGCGTGCAGGAGGCAACTAGTAGATGTTTCTCTCACACATTGATATTTCTCCCTCCCTCATCTCTCTCTATAAAATTAAATAAATAAAATCTTTAAAAAATTTTTTCTTAATTAAAAATTCTTTAAAAAAATTCTATTGTACTTGGGCTTATTGTCAGGGCTAGGTTTTATACCTTTAGTGAAAAAAATAAACAAAACAAAACTTTCCTTTATTATGTAACTGATTTTTGTCAATGAATTTTAGAATCCAAAGTGTTAAAAATGTAAAAATAAAAGAAGAAAGAAAACTATGACAATTAATAATCTTCTTTTGAAATTGTCCTATGTACTCTTAAATCCAAATTATGAAGGCAGATAAACCTCTTTATTCATCAGCAGCATTGATTTGCATGATCTAGCTGTCTATTTGTAGGTCTTTTTCCTGTTTTCTGACCTCCCCTAACAGAGAAAATGTCGAATACCTTTGATTAGAGTAAGTCCTCTCTTAAAAATGTTCTATAGAAGAGGTAAGATGGCAGAGGAGTGAGGAGAGGTTGCGGTTTTAGGCTCCGGAGACCCGTCTGCAGTTTGGTCTAATTGCAGACAGAACATCTCAGTGAGCAGCTGGACATTGGCGGGAGTTGAGCCAAGGCACTGCTGGATTAGAGAAAATCCATCTGGGAACAACCTGTTTAGTGAGGATAGCGGAGAAAAAGGGGACGAAACGGGATTCCTGACTGGGGCGGCTGCCCGAGCTGTGGCGGGAAGCACACAAAGGATTTTTGGCGACCACAGGCTACCCCAGAGAGGAGCCAGGTGGAGAGCAGGTCTCTGCCCGCTGGCAGAGACGGGACTCGACCAAGTGGCATTGGCGCTGAAGGACAGGAGACAGCGTGCTGCCGGGCAAGTGAGAACATAATTCTCCTTTATATTTTTCTCTAGTGGACGGTGGAGACGGGAGGAAAGTTTGGGGGTGGTAGGCCGTTCTGGAGGAGCCCAGGCGCAGAGGCCCGCTCATCTACTCCTCAACCCTACCATTGGGTCCCGGGGGCGCACATAGGGAAGTGCTCTCATTCACTGGCCCAGGTGTGCGGGGCCGTGAGTCCAGGTGTCCCTCAGACACTCCCCAACGGACATAAGATCAGTGCCCCAACGGGCACAGGGAGGGCCCACTGAACACGCAGAGGACTGTGCACAGACACCCCTAGACAGCTCCCGTGGGCGCAGGGCCCCAGGCCGGAAAGCAGACCACTAGCGCAGGCTCTGTTTGTGCCCGCCCAGACGGGTGAGGGAAGGTGGGCAGCTGCAGCACGGGAACAGCGGGAGGCGGCGACCCACGGACGCTCGATTCCACTGAGCACAAGTGTCCCTGGCCCTGCCCTAAGAGGCGAGAGACCAACTCCCGGAGCTCGGCTCAGCGGGACTGAGGGCACGGGGCGGCGCGCGAGCGCAAAAGCACCTCAGCCCGGGGTCAGTGGGCGCCAATCCCGGGGAAAGCTCTAGGGCCGCCCGCGCGGGCAGGGACACCTCGGCACGAACGCAGAACCGCCGCGGCCCAGCGAAGGCAGGAGCCAATCCCGGGGAAAGCGCTCGGGCCGCCCGCGCGGGCAGGGACACCTCGGCGCGAACGCGCAACCGCCGCGGCCCAGCGAAGGCAGGAGCCAATCCCGGGGAAAGCGCTCGGGCCGCCAAGGCGGGCAGGGACACCTCGGCGCGAATGGGGAACCGCCGCGGCCCAGCGAAGGCAGGAGCCAATCCCGGGGAAAGCGCTCGGGCCGCCAGCGCGGGCAGGGACACCTCGGCGCGAACGGGGAACCGCCGCGGCCCGGCAGCAGTGGGCTCCAACCGCGGGGCAAACTCTCAGGCCGCCCGAGAGCGCAGGGGCTTGCGCGCAAGGGCACCTCAACTGGCTCCAGCAAGCAGCAAGGGAGCGCGCCGTGCCGGCAACCGCGGGCGCGCACCATAGCGGCAACCGGGGGCGCACACCAGTCCTGCAAAAAACAAGAACCTCTGACCTGCCACACTAGACCAGCTGCGGACCCAGAAAAAGAAGGCAACACACCAAGGCTAAAACGGAGTAAAAACATCGATTTTTTTTTTCCAAATTTTTTCTCCCAAATTTTTTCTCCCTTGTTCTTTCTTTCTTCTTAATTATTTCTTTTCTTTCCTTCTTTCTTTATTCTTTTCCTGGGTTTTTTTTGGGGGAGGTTTTGGGGGGTATATATATATATATTTTTTTTAATTTTTTTTCTCTCTTTTTTCTTTCTTTCTTCTTTATTCTTTCTTTTCTATCTTTCTTTGTTCCTTTCTTTCTTCCCTTTTGGGGTTTTTTTTAGGGGGGGTTTTGTGGTAAATTTTTTATTTTCTTCTCTTTCTCTCTTCTTTTCTTTCTTCTATTTTCTTGGGGATTTTTTGGGGGGATGTTTTTCCTTCACCTCTTCCAATAATAACAAACTTTATCTCTAACGTGTTGCATATAACCTCACCTTCTCATCCTTTCTCTTTAATCATGGTTTATTCGTTTGTGTGTCTAGCTTAGCCCCCCTATCACTCTAAATAATATAATATAATTACTATATAAACCCAAATACAATACAATCCCACTTTCTTACTATACTATGTATTTTTCTATCCTTTTCTTCTATTTTTATTAACATACAATGTAAATATTACTAACTGGCTTGCACAGTCTCAACTATTATTAATCTATCAACCCCTCTATCAAAAATTATATTTTTCCTCCCCCAAAACAACTCTTATCTATTCTTCTTATAGTATAAAAGCTGAAATCTCTTTACATTTATATTAATACGGGCTAGTTGGCTAACGATAGCAGGATAGAGTGGGGGATACTTTCTGAGGGTGTGGGTCTCCTGCCTGGGCTGTGTGTTTATGTCTTTAACAGCATATCCACAAAAGAACTCAAGACAAAGCAGATAGAGTGACTCTCAACCAAGTAGCCAGAAGGAAGATCCTATCAAAGAACATCTAAAATATAACCGAACAGCATAAACAAACGACATAAAGGGTAACTCAAGACCATCAGGCTCAGGATATCAAAGAGACTGCACCACTGAAACTCCCAGACCTTCGATAAAGAATATTACACCACAAAGGAGGGAAGTCAAAGCAGACTACCCCCCAATAAATAAATAAATAAATAAATAAATAAATAAATAAATAAATACAAACAAAAAGAATCCAACATGGTAAGACACAAAAATAACCCCTCAATGAAAAGAAAAGAGGAATCCTCAGAAAGAGAGATAGACGAAATAGACATAGCCCAAATGTCAGACATGGAATTCAAAACAATAGTGGTAAAGAAGCTCAATATACTTGACATCCTTAAAATCAACTATGACAACCTTCAAGGAAGTTACCAGCAGCTCCAAGAAAATTACAGGGAACTGGCAGAGAACTACACCAGCATAAAAAAAGACATAGAAATTGTTAACAGGAACCAGGAAGAACTTAAGAATACAATCTCTGAACTGAAAAACACAGTAGAATCAGTCAAAAGCAGACTTAACGAAGCAGAGGATCGGATTAGTGAGTTAGAAGATAATGTAGAGAAAAACTCCCAGACAATACAGCAAAATGAAAAACGATTGAAAAAATATGAACAAGATGTAAGGGAATTACAGGATAGCATTAGGAAAAATAATTTAAGGATCATCGGAATACGAGAGGAAGAAGAAAAGGAACATGGAATTGAAAATCTGATAGGAGAAATAGTGACAGAAAATTTTCCGAACCTGAGGAGAGGAAAAGCTATGCAAGTCCAAGAAGCACTGAGAGTTCCAATCAAGAGGAACCCCCAAAAACCCACTCCAAGGCACATCATAGTTAAAATGGCAACATTCCAAGACAAAGAGAGAATCCTAAAAGCAGCAAGAGAAAAGCAGCAAATAACATACAAGGGAGCTCCGATAAGGCTATCAACTGATTTCTCAACAGAAACATTACAAGCCAGAAGGGAATGGTCAAAAATATTTCAAGCAATGAAAAACAAAGGCCTACAACCAAGAATACTCTACCCAGCAAGACTCTCATTCAAAATAGAAGGTGAAATAAGGAGTTTCTCAGACAAAGGAAGACTGAAAGAATACATCTCCACCAAACCAGCATTGCAAGAGATGCTAAAGGGACTGTTCTAAGAAAAAAAGAAGAAAAAAACAAGAGAGGAGAGGAACAGAGGTACAAAGGGAAATGAATAAATACACGTCAATAATAACCTTAAATGTAAATGGATTAAATGCTCCAATTAAAAGACATAGGGTAACGGAATGGATAAGAAAACAGGACCCACATATTTGCTGTCTACAAGAAACACACCTCAAAACAAAAGATTTACACAGACTGAAAGTAAAGGGATATAAAAAAATATTCCAAGCAAACGGACCGGAAAAAAAAGCCGGGGTAGCAGTTCTCATATCAGACAAAATGGATTTCAAAGCAAGGACAATAAAAAGAGACAAAGAAGGACACTTCATAATACTTAAAGGAACAATCCATCAAGAAGATATGACTTTGATAAACATATATGCACCCAACATAGGAGCACCCAAATACATAAAGCAAATACTAGAAGACCACAAAAAGGATATCAACAACAACACACTCATAGTAGGGGACTTCAACACTCCATTATCAACAATAGACAGATCATCAAAGCAAAGAAACACCAAGGATATACAGGCATTGAACAACACACTAAACCACATGGATCTAACTGATATATATAGAACTTTCCACCCCAAAGAAGCAAAATATACATTCTTTTCAAGTGCACATGTGACATTTTCAAAGATAGACCACATGATAGGTCACAAAACAAGCCTCAACAAATTCAAGAAAATTGAAATCATATCAAGCATCTTTTCAGATCACAATGCCCTGAAACTAGAAATCAACCTCAGAGGAAAAAATCAAAGACACCCAAACTCATGGAGATTGAATAACATGCTATTAAATAATGAATGGGTTAACAATGACATCAAAGAAGAAATCAAGAAATTTCTAGAAACTAATGATAATGAGCACACAACAACCCAAAACCTGTGGGACACAGCAAAAGCAGTCCTGAGAGGGAAGTTTATAGCAATACAGGCATATCTGAAAAGGCTAGAAGAATCTCAAATAAAAAACCTAACCACAATGCTACAAGAACTAGAACAACAAAAACAAACAAAGCCTAGGGCAAGAAGAAGGAATGAAATCATCAAGATCAGAGCAGAACTAAATGACATAGAGACTAAACAAACAATCCAAAAGATCAACAAAACTAGGAGCTGGTTCTTCGAAAAAATCAACAAAATCGACAAGCCTCTAGCCAGTCTAATCAAGAAAAAAAGAGAGAAGACACAAATAAACAAAATCAGAAATGAAAGAGGAGAAATCACGACTGATACCTCAGAAATACAAATGATAGTTAGAAATTACTTCAGACAACTGTATGACAAGAAATTTGACAATCTAGAAGAAATGGACAAATTTCTAGAAACATACAACCTTCCAAAACTGAATCAAGAAGAAGTGGAAAGTCTCAACAGACCAATAACAAAAAAGGAAATTGAAACAGTAATCCAAAATCTCCCGGCACACAAAAGCCCTGAACCGGATGGCCTCACAGGCGAATTCTACAAAACATTCAGGGAAGAACTAACTCCTATCCTCCTCAAACTGTTCCAAAAAATCCAAGAAGAGGGGAAAATCCCAAACTCTTTCTATGAAGCCAGTATTATCCTAATCCCCAAACCAGGTCAAGACACAACAAAGAAAGAAAACTACAGGCCAATATCACTGATGAACATCGATGCTAAAATCCTCAATAAAATATTGGCAAACAGGATCCAGCAATACATCAAAAAGATCATACATCATGATCAAGTGGGCTTCATTCCAGGGATGCAAGGATGGTTTAATATTCGCAAATCAATAAATATAATACATCACCTAAACAGAATGAAAGACAAAAATCACATGATCATATCAATAGATGCAGAAAAAGCACTTGATAAAGTACAACACCCATTTATGATGAAAACACTCAGCAAAATGGGAATAAAGGGAGCATATCTTAACATAATTAAGGCTATATATGAGAAGCCTGAGGCCAACATCATACTCAATGGACAAAAACTGAAAGCATTCCCCCTGAACTCAGGAACTAGACAAGGTTGTCCACTCTCTCCACTCCTTTTCAACATAGTGTTGGAAGTCCTAGCCACAGCAATCAGACAAGAAAAAGAAATAAAAGGCATCCAAATTGGGAAAGAGGAAGTGAAACTTTCATTATATGCAGATGACATGATAGTATACCTAGAAAATCCTATAAACTCCACTAAAAGACTACTCAATATAATAAGTGAATTTGGCAAAATCGCAGGGTACAAAATAAATATACAGAAATCTAAGGCATTTCTGTACACCAACAATAAAATAGCAGAGACAGAGACAAAAAAGAAAATACCATTTACTATAGCAACAAGAAAAATAAAGTACCTAGGAGTAAACTTAACCAAAGAGATAAAAGACCTGTACTCTGAAAATTACATAACATTGAAGAAAGAAATTAAGGAAGAAACAAATAAATGGAAGCAAATACCATGTTCTTGGATGGGAAGAATCAACATCATCAAAATGGCCATACTACCCAAAGCAATTTACAAATTCAATGCAATCCCTATTAAAATACCAATGACATATTTCACAGACCTAGAACAAATACTCCATAAATTCATATGGAACCAAAAAAGACCCCGAATAGCAAAAGCAATCTTGAGACAGAAGAACACAGCAGGAGGAATCACAACACCAGATATCAAACAATACTACAAAGCCACTGTAATCAAAACAGTATGGTACTGGCATAAGAACAGACATATAGATCAGTGGAACAGAATAGAGAGTCCAGAAATAAACCCAGGCCTCTATGGTCAACTAATCTTTGATAAAGGAGGAAGGAACATAAAATGGAGTGAGAAGAGCCTCTTTAACAAATGGTGCTGGGAGAACTGGATAGGGACCTGCAAAAAAATGAAACTAGACCACCAACTTACACCACACACGAGAATAAACTCAAGATGGATCAAAGACTTAAATGTAAGCCGTGACACCATAAAAGTCCTAGAGGAAAACATAGGCAAGAAAATATCAGATATCTCACGTAACAATCTCTTCACGGATACATCTCCTAAAGCAAGAGAAATAAAGGAAAAAATAAATAAATGGGATTACATCAAACTGAAGAGTTTCTGCTCAGCAAAAGAAAACATCAGCAAGATGAAAAGGAAACCAACCATATGGGAAAACATATTTGCCAATGACATCACAGACAGGGGACTGATTTCCAAAATATATAAAGAGCTGATACGACTCAACATCAAGAAAACAAACAACCCAATTAAAAAATGGGGAAGGGACCTGAACAAACACTTCTCCGAAGAGGACATACAGAAGGTCCATAGACACATGAAAAAATGCTCAACATCATTAGCCATCAGGGAGATGCAAATAAAAACCACAATGAGATACCATTTTACACCAGTCAGAATGGTCATCATCAACAAATCAACAAGCAACAAGTGCTGGCGAGGATGTGGAGAAACGGGAACCCTACTGCACTGTTGGTGGGAATGCAGACTGGTGCAGCCACTATGGAGAACAGTATGGAATTACATCAAAAGATTAAAAATGGAACTGCCTTTTGAACCAATGACTCCACTACTAGGATTATACCTGAAGAATCTTGAAACCCCAATTCAAAAGAACTTATGCACTCCTATGTTCATTGCAGCACTGTTTACAATAGCTAAGTGCTGGAAACAACCTAAGTGCCCATCTGTAGATGAGTGGATCAAAAAACTGTGGTACATTTACACAATGGAATACTATGTAGCAGAAAGAAAGAAGGAACTCCTGCCATTTGCAACAACATGGATGGAACTAGAGAGAATTATGCTTAGTGAAATAAGCCAGGCAAAGAAAGAAAAATACCATATGATATCACCTAATACAGGAAACTAAAGAACAACACAAACAAAGGAACTAAATAGAACAAAGAGCAGAATAGCAGTCAATAGGGGGGAGGGGAGAGGGAGAGAAGGGGGATAAGTAAGGGAAGGGTTTAATTAAAGAGCCTGTATGAAAGACTCATGGACATGGACAACGGGGAGGGATATGATTGTGGGAGAGGGGGTGAGTTGGGTGGGGGAGAGAAATTGGGGGAAAAGGGGACAACTGTAATTGAAAAACCAAAATAAAAATATTAAAAAAAAAAAAAAGAAAGCATTATTTTAGAAGCATTTAAAAAAAAAAGTTCTATAGAAAACTTATACTGTTAAAAATGTTTTCGATAATTCTGTGATAATTTGTATTAATTTATTATTTAAACATTTAATTACAAATTGGAATTGCCTTTTATTCAAAGTGAAAATAAGACTATTAATTACCAGTAAAGAAAAGGTGAGATTACAGTATATAAACTTTAAGGTAATGGTTTATATTTGTTGCAGTAAAAACAGGGTTGTCTATATTCCTGGGGAGAGAATGGGAAATGAAATTTTTTCTTCTCAATAAAATTAAGTATTTAATTTAGCTAACTTGAACAAATTTATTATTTTCAGCACATTCAGAACAGCTTAAGTATTTCAATATTATAATCTACTCTACTATAATTGTTTAGACTTATTTTGAGAAAAGAGATACGTTAAGGTATGTTTCTTTTATATAGGTTTGCTCTTCCAATCATAAAATCACCGAATGAACCATAAAGTTACCATGGTTCACCAAAAGAATCATGTCAGAACTTTGAGAGCTCTCACACATGATAATAAAAGTGTGTTCTATTAATGAATCATTCACTGAGAATATCTTGAGTTACTTAAATTTAGTTTTCAGGTCTTCAAAATAGTTTTCTTAATATTTTAAAATTAACTTTGGTTTCTACCATTACTAAATCATTAATAATAATAATAATTACTATTATTATTATTCATACACACTTTCAATTGATTCTAAATAATAACTTTACTAGAATAAATACCCTAATATGTGAATAATCTCTATACATCCTCTTTTGAAAGCAATTTTCCCAAAGAAAAAACCTGTGTGAGACTTGATAAAAATAATCACTGAACTGTTGCATGATTTTTCCAAGAAGATAAGAAAACTCAAAACTAAATGCAGGTATATATTTGAATTTTATTATACCTAAAACTATAATACCTAATATAATAGCTTTTGAGATACTTTTGATATTCAGAGGTGTCATTTAGTTCTAAACACTAAGATTTATTAAATCACTGTCCCACCACCACCATCAATTCTGATTTAATTGAAATTTAAATAACCTAGTACTTTATTTTTCTTAAAGTAAAGGAATTAGATAGACAATATTTGAATTACATAGTATCTCAAATTAGCCCCTACCACCTTATTGAGGTTTAAATGTGCTATTTTAATCTTAGTTCTTGAATGTTTTGTTTTATTAACTTCTACATATTGTTTTTCCTCTGGAGGTCTATTTTGAAAAAAATCATGAAAACTTGAAATGAAATAATATCTGTATTTTTTTATTTCCTGTGGTGGTGACTGCATTACAAATTTAATATATCATATCCCAAAAAGAACTCTTTGGAGCTTAGTATATGTATTTGCAAAAAATACAAAGTTCCAGCTTCACTGCTACATTTCTTTCTTATTGCCTCTCTGTCTTTATTATCTTTGTTTATATAGATTTTTGTACTAAACTTTATTGTCTTTTGTGAATGCATAGCTTAATAGAGCACCATATACTTAAACATTTTTAATAAAACATTTCTTCTGGATTTAAATAAAACCTCCTTTGCAGTATATTCAATTTCATTTTATTTTTGTATACAGACATGAGGGATAGTTGTCTTTTCACAAGCTGGACAGAATTCTTAAGAAAAATGGGGCACCTGAATGTAAATGTTTAGATCTCTTAGGTCCATTGCTATCCATTTATGCCCTATGGAGGGTCTCTGTTCAAAACCATGACTCTCCTCGATTAAACCCCATGGTTGTAAAATTCTAATTTTAGAATTTAACTTATACTTGTCTATATAAGTAATTAAGGTTAACTTTCCCTACTTATGGTTCCCCTGAGAGAAAAGCAATAATAAACTTGAGAAACATTGACTGAGGAAAACAAATGATCACTTATCTTTACCTAGGATGAGTCAGCAACAAATAACAAGGTCTTTTTATTAGCTACACAGGTTACTAGAACTAAACATATGGTAGGTGTATTATAGAAACTTTTAAGTGGCAAATACCAAAGGAATGTGTGTGTATGTATATACATATGCATACACATATAAGTATTTCAAAATATTCTGTAGAGTATTATCATTATTATTAATATTTTAATATTTGGAATGCTCATCTTACATTTCTTAGTCAACCTAAGTATTAAAAGAGAGGTTAATTACTGAGTTTTCTTTAAGAAATGTCTTCAATAGCTGTCAGTAATCCTGACTCTCTATTTATAAAATCAAACTAAAATACTTTTTTTATGACTAATATTTCACAATATATCTCTGTGACTACCTACTACACATAAGAATAAAGAACATTTAAACCTAGTTATCCTATAAAATAAAGATACATATTTATTCCAGTTAAAGAGTAATGTTCATAAATGTGTGTTTATAAGGATTCTTGGACTGATAGGAATCATTATTTGTAGGTTGGACATTATTTTTATTTTTACCCATAAGACAAATATGAAGTATTTGCATATCATTTTTTTGGTGTTAAAGTCATTAATCTCTCTTTAATATAAACATGCTGCTATGAGATACTTTAAAATAACATGAGCTGCTTATAAATAGGAACTAGAAGAAATTATGTGCAAGGATTCAGCCTCTTGGTTTTCATCTTCAATGACAGGTATACTCATAACAGTTCCTAAGATAGTAACCAGCATTTGTAGAGAGAATAAATAAGTGGATGTGCAGAACTTTGATTTATTAGTATATATGGAAAAGAACAACTGTAAGGATTTTTTAAATGTAGTAATTGTCAAAATAAAAGCACAGAGAATTTAACAGATATCAACATAGTAATGTGTTATTGATCTGATATTGTTAGAAATAGGTGGTCTCAAATATTTAGTGAGTTTTCCAAATAACTGAGTACTTTTTCTCCTGATATCCTTCGTATCTTTAAACAAGATACTTAAAGTACATTAACACAATTCATTCTTTTTAATGACTCAAAGTCACTAGAAATACCAAACTTCAAAGCTGTAGAAGAGGGCATATAGTAATAGCCCTTTCTTCAAAAGAATACGAAGCAGATTTACATTGTAAAGCAGTAATTCATTGTGCTCATCATTTAATCTGTGATTAGCCATTATTTACCCAGAGAGAGAAAAGCAAGCAAGCATCAATCAGGGAAAAAGGGAGGAAGGAGGAAGGAAGGAAGGGAGGGAGGGAGGAAGGAAGGAAGGAAGGAAGGAAGGGAGGGAGGGAGGGAGGAAGGGAGGAAGGAAGGAAGGAAGACAAAGAAAGACAGAGGGAGAAAATGCACTACACCATTAGAAATTTCTGAAAAACAAAGGGATATTTTTTTCTGTTTAATTCACTTGTCAATCCTTTGACACAGGCATTAATATCCCAATCCTGCAAAGGAAGATGTTGAGTTCAGATAGTTAAATTGACCTGCATAAAGTTGTGGAGATAGTAAATCTGTCTCTAAAGACCATGACATTTCCACCTCATCACTCTGCTTCTTTGAGACCCTTTCTGGCATCAATTAGACGTCCCAGAAGCATGCAGTCCTTAGCCTTGAGATGTCTGAGTAATACTAACTTTGAATATGTAAAATATTCTTTATGATAATTTATTATGTTTACTCTAAAAGCATCTAATTATTTCCCAACTTAATGCATTTGAAGGTATTTGTCATATCTTGTCATTTAAAAATGAATATGAAACACATATAAACCTAGGGATAGATATGAAACTTTTACCAGGCTAAGTTCCAAGTAAAAGTCAGAGAGGAAAACAAACACTTGGAGGGGATTGTGGAAGGAAATAATTGTTCATTTTTTCCTTTCAGTGATCAGTCTTTGGGGAGCCACAAAATATTTCAGAAAGATAAATCTATTATTCAACTTAATCTGCAGAAAAATAAGGAAGTTCCAGGAAAGTTATCTCGAAAGGTAAGACGTTCTTAATATTTGTTTTAATTTACAAACTGATCATTTTAAGGACAATATTCTTATCTTTACAATTACTGGTTTCTAATTGCATAGCCTGATGAGTGTAGTTCACCTGAGTATACCTATTAAAACATAATAAAATATTTGTCTATATGCCTGCTAACAATTTGGACTAGAGCAATTACATGAACAATTTACTGCAACCTCAGTATATTAACAAATCAATAGATCTCTTGGAAAAATTATTTATGAGAAACTTAATAAGGCTATCATGTTCATTCCATCAATGAGTCAACTAGAAAGTAAATGTAATAGAAAATGTGAAAAGGAAACTACTGAAGGAAGAGGAGGAACACTTTCTTGTTCTATTTGAAGACTATTTATTTCTGCGTCAACACAGTTTAAGTCAGGACAAATTAAGATTCATAATATATAATAAAATACCTAGAAAGGATTATCATGCTTTAATGACATAGTTTCATGCTGTTAGATATGAATTTTATTCCCTGTGTGATGCCTTGAGTTACTTCAAAACCAAATTGCACAGTATGCAGTGAACTTTGATATTTTGGCAGATTTTATCTGTAGAATATTCCAATTATCTGCACTAAGCAAAAATCCCAGCACCCTGTCATTTACATCAGATAACGGATTTCCAGTGACATGACTCTTTTTTTCTAGTATGAGGTGTTTCATCATAAAATGTGTCAAATGGTACATTAGGTCACAATATATCTTTGTGGAACATAACATAATGAGGCCAAAAGAGTTATTTAGAAATATCTTTTGGAACTAGTTATCCACTTCAGCCTGCGTTGAAAGCTCCAGGGCTCTGCATCTGAAATCTCACAAAGAAACATTATAAAGTACACCTAAAATCCTCAATATTAATTCACCTAAAAGTCTTTACAGTGTCCTCAACATTAACAGAAAAAAAAAAAAAAAAGCTTAAATCATAAGTTTCATTTCAACATGGAGGAAGAGAGAAAATGTATTACTTTAATTTCTACTTTTGTTTAGAAGATTCATGTTGCTAAGAAAAAAAAAAACATTTCAGTTTCATGTAAATTGAAGTTTAACTTAAATCCATATAACTCCATATATTTTATAACTTGGACTTAAACATTTCTATCACATTGGGTCTTTGCAATAATTCTATGTGGTATATCTTATTAAAAATAAGAAAATGAATCATAGGGAACCCCATGACATTCCCCAGATCATATTCATGGACTGGTGAGCAAAAGACCATGGAGTTGAGCCCAGTCAGTGAGTCTTCACAACTCACACCTTATGCTACCAACTTACTCAAAAGTTTTAGATGTGACTTTTAGATATAATGGTCAAAATTCTAGCTTTATATATTTTTTTCTTAGTTTTGTTTTCTTTTCCTCAGCTATATACATATACCCCAATGTCCAGAGCATAATAGGTATTCAGTTATAATTACATTAAGGGCCAGGCATTGTTATCCGTGCTCTACATGTATTAGTTCACAATAGTTCAAGAGCAAAAAATAAATAACATATAAATGTTATTTAATCATATAAATAACAATGCTTTAAACGATTATTTGATTAGCCCAATGCCTCACAGCTAGTAAATAAGAGAGAGAGGATTTGAGCAAAGCTAATCTGGTCATAGAACTCACTATATCATAATGACAGTCAATATAGTATCTTTGAGTTGCTGTCGGCACCAATGTTATCATATCCAAGCATATAGTCACCTCTGGGTTTAAAGCATATAGTTGTCAATAAAATTCCTGCTTTTTAAGCTGTCATTTGGATCAGAGCATGAATTAAGTTACATGGTTCTTTTTTCATGCTTCAAGGTTCAGCTCATGGATCTTTACCTTTTACAATGACTGTCACTAACTCTTAGCTAATTCAACAATTTATAGGTAAAGAGTATAAATGCCTTTTCTCATCTACAACTTCTCCTAGCACTTGCACTCTTATGTAAAAATTGATAATATGCCTGATGGTATAGTTATCTGTATATTCACCATTCGCTCATATTTCCTGTGCAACTGCTGTGTGGCAGGCCCTGTGCTAATGAGTAATTGGTATAATGAACAAAATCAGTGAGGGCTCTGCCCTCAAAGGGCTTAGTGTCCAGGGCATTCAATGGGCTTTACTTTCAATTACAAGCAGCGCTAGCCTCCACATAGGCTATGGAAAAGGCATTCTATGTTTCCATCTCCCTGAATCCTGGCTCTTCCAGGATATATCTAGCATCACACTCCAAATAAGAAGGCATTACATGTTAACAAAATCTATAAGGGTTTACTTCCTGGTACTATGCTCTATATGTATAAAATCTAACAATTAATTCATTCAATAAATATTTTTACAGGCCATATATATAGTATTTACCTTTAAATATCTTACATAGTGAAGAAACAATTTAGTGAACCTACTTAAAATTCAGAATTATGTCTTAGAACATATATATGCATGGATGGTTACTCATTTGTTCATTAAACATATAATAATTGAGCACTTACCATGAGCCAGGAACTATTCTCAGCCCTGGCAATATGGAGGCAAACAAGATATCTCGGTACTTGTTCTAGAATGTAGAGTTCACATTCTAGTAAAAGAGACAGAAAATCAAGAAATATACATAAAAATTTTGATAGAAATATATGCTTTGAAAGAAAATATAGCTATGCTTTTAGAGTTGAGTAGGAGTCCCTGATGCAGATGAGTACAAAGGACTAATGGTGGTAATTATTTTTATATATAAATCCTAGAGCACTTAAGCTTAGCTCTGACCTTTAGAAATAAAAAGTATTAAATTTACTAATTTGGCATCTTGTTTAAAAGCAGAATTTCTGGGTTCATACTCCCAAATTCAAATGTCTGCTCTTGGACATATTAAATTCTCTGTACCTGAATTTTCTCATTTTAAAGCTGTGAATAATAATAGTACTTACCCTAGTCAAAGAACATGTATAAATGACCCATGGACATGGACAACGGGGTGGGGACTGACTGTGGGAGAGGGGTGGGCTGGGGGGAGAGTAAAGGGGGAAAAAATAGGACAACTGTAACTGAAAAACAATAAAAAATAAATAAATTTTTTAAAAAAATACCTAATATGGTTACTATAAGAACTCAAAAAATGTAAATAAGAAGCTTAAATCAGTTCCTATACTTAGGAGTATATAAATATTAGTTATCAATGTCATAAAACTGAGGTGTTAGACCATATGGTATTTTAGTCATTTTTTATTAAACTCTTAATGATAAAGAGATAGTGAATCTTCTCCTTTCTAAAGTGCTGTCAAAGTTTTTTGTGATTTTCATAATTTTAAGTGTAAGAAAAATTATAAACAACTATATTTCTTCCTAGTAAAACAACATACACTTGATATTATTTTTAAATAATACTAATAATATAGTGATATTATCATTCTATTAAATGTATTGACAAGCATTGCCTTTCAGTAGATACTTCAGAATTCTAAAAAGCATTGCAAAGCTCAATTCATCTCATATGCCTTTCTTATTTTAAACTTGCTTGTATTTTAATAAAATAAGGAAATGTAATTCTTGTTCTCTATTTATAAAACAGGTTGACACTCTCTAGAAATCATTCTAGATTTCCAAATTTCAAAATCCTCATCTTGATGTGTTGTGATTTGATATGAATGACTGAGTCTTTCTAAAAAAATTTTTGTTCTCCCTCGATCTCTCTTAAATTTGTTCAAAAGAATTGCTAACATTGTAGATACTAATCATAAATATAGGATTTCTTTCTAGCTTAAGAAAATATTCACAGAACATTCACAGCAAAATATTTTTTTGTGAAAAAAGAAAAAAAATGCCTTAACTTTTTCCTTACAATGAAGGTATGGCCTTTAGCTTTAGAAAACTAATATACATGATATGTTCCATGCACAACTGCTTAAGTTTTTCTCCAGCTTTTCAAACTGCTTTAGATGAAAATTTTCTCTTGTAAGTTACAATATTATAAAGATCAATCCCCTCCCCTCAAAGGCATCTCTGGAAGCCAAGTAAAGTGGTTATAAAATGAAAGATGCAAATAATTCATATTGTTTATATGCTTGCCTAAGTTTTAACTTCTGAAAGAAGGCAAGTTCCAACTATTACAGTTGAAATCTTATGAACTCTTTCTGGGGATCCAGTTTTCACTTTTTATTTTTCCTCCCCTCTTACTATCCTTTTCTTGCCTAAGATTTAGCTTTTACTGTTGCAGAAAAAAAAATGTCTTACCATTATCACACTTTCAAATGTAGTCATCCCACTGGCTCTAGATATAAATTCTTAGAGAATATGCCTCACTTTTTAAAGTTTCTCAACATTTTTCCAACCTATTTTTTAATAGCATATATTCAACAGGTATTGTATTATAGTAATGACCTGATGTCACTTAGCTTCCTTCTTCCTCCCCAAACGACCCAATATAAATACCAATTTACCTTTGACCTTAAACCATATAAAGGTTTTCCTTCTGGTGTTTTCTGTCAGAAACTCTAACAGGCAGTTTCTAAAATAGATTGTGTGTGTATTGACATACAAGATTACATGCATCTTAGCATTTAACGGACTCACTCAGCTCCCAAATTTACCACCACCGTGTGGTGAAATTGTGCAATTGTGATGGTGTATATTGCATTTCCTGCAGACTTGCATAGGGTTTTCATGAACAACCTTGTAGAACTAATCAAGGAGTGACAGTTTGAATGTGTGTGTGTGCGCGCACACATGAATCACAGGACCGATATTTTATGATGTGTAGCTCCTACTCATCTTGGGAGAATGATTATAATGCCACCTGACAGCTCCTGGGATTTATACCAATCAGTAATTGTAAATCATTAGCACAATTTTAATGCCCACGAAATGGTAAGGTCTCTTAAAAAATGTTTAGCAGCAAGATGTGGCAATGCTGAAATGGAGGAGTTCATTCTGTGTCTGAGGCCAGCCTGGCACGCTGTCCAGTCTTACGCTGTTATGGCGTCCCTGGCTCAATGTAAAGAACAAGTGCAGGTGTGCACAGGATGCCTGAGAACATCTTTCCCCCCAGGAGAAAGTAGTGTTTGACCTTGGTGATATCAGGATGTCTTTCAACTGTCCTTGAGGTTTATCTTCAGCTAAAGCTCAGCTCCCTGTTTTATTTTTGAAAAGAATGCTTATGCAGTTAAGGAGAGTCTTATAAGGCCTTTAAAACAACGTATTAAGATGATGAATGAGGGGTATCAAAGAGGTGAATTAAATGACAGCGGGAAGTTACAGACCTATTTTTATCCGGTACTCATTCGTATTCACTCTATAAATATTAATGTATTCTTCTATCTACAGCATCAAGATGACCACAGTCAGTTTTTTCTGAACCAACTTTTAGAATTTATGCATATTTGGAAAATATCCAGGTAAGACATTTTATTTCTGTCCCAAGACTACTTTCTGACTGAGTTCTCAAGTGTCAAATCACAATATTTTTCAGTTGATTGTGAAATCTGTCCTTTCACTGGTATCGTGGAAGCTATTGTACCTTTAGTAGATACTTCCTTTTGGCAAATTCTGTTAATAATTATCTCTTCCTCGCGGCTATTCAGATACATTTGAAAAGCTGCTAAAACCTTTCAGAACAATCTAACATTCATTTTAGAATATCTCTGCTACCAGTTATTACATTTTCAATGATTTTTCTCCCATTCATTTTGTGAATTTGAGTTTCCCTGTGTCACTACGCTCTCTGTATACCTCCATTTCCGTACTTTGAAAGTCACCACCTCCTGCTTTAAATTCCTTTCTGGAAATCTCCGAAAATACCTAGTATATCTAAACAAAGTGTGTATTCAAATTGGAAAACTCAAGGGACAGCAAATGAAACTATCCTTATTGATTCAGATACCTAAATGTATGCATGTGTGCATGTATTATTTGAAAGAGCAGACCTAACTAAGAAGCTAACTTGGGTTTATCTGGAATAATTATTGTTCTAAGTTGAATGAGCAAATAATGGGATATGGGAGGCATATGTCATAAATCTCTAAAGAAAAACCTGATGTAAAAAATAAGATGATTTAAAATTGTCTTAGGTGACTGTTAATAGTAACTATCACTTCTTATATATTTTGCATATATTATCTCATCTAATTCTCCCTATAGCCCCATGATAAAGCATATTATCTCATTTCTGAATGACGGAAAC
The DNA here is from genome assembly GCF_987537825.1 of Furipterus horrens. NCBI lineage: Eukaryota > Metazoa > Chordata > Mammalia > Chiroptera > Furipteridae > Furipterus > Furipterus horrens. Next base: position 30,127,598 of record NW_028327174.1, read on the forward strand.
TGAGTTTTGGAACTTGAAGTTATTCAACTGACCTAAGACCACTTAGTCTGTTAGTGCCAGGACTGAAATCAGTTCTGTCTGAAATTTGCAAAGGGCATATTATTTTTATTAAACTATTGAGTCTTTCTATGTGTGCCTCCCTTTCTTTGGCCAAAATATTCAGCCTCATACCATATAATCATAAAATGGGTAGGATTAGAGAGGACTTTTGACATACCCTAATCCAAATTTTCCTTTTATAGCTAATAACTGGATCAGGTATAGGTTCACTTCAAAATGGCATACTGACAAATGCTATAGTTAGTTTCCGTATTCCAAAATAAGTTTATCAAAAAAAAGCTGCACAGGGGAAAGAGATATCAGAGCTGATAAATTCTTTAAAAAGTGGGAAATCCCTGGGAGACAAAGAATTAGTTTATACTGGTTTGGTGAAGTGTCGTGACTTGTAACTGCCCACTACCTTGGCCTCAGAGACTAGTAGAGTCTGTAAGAAGATGGTTAAAGCAAGGGAGTTTTCATTCTCTTTCTCTCATCCTGCCATTATCTGCCCCTTCACAGAAGTCTGGTGGCTTTGGCCACAGTGCAGTATAGGTGTCTACGGTGCAGGTTAATTTGGGGCAAAGTAAAAGCCCTCCTGAAATGAGAAGTAGAGGAAACCCGGCAGGGACAGACCAGCTTCAGAATCTAACTCCTCCACCTCTTCTCTAATATCCTAGAGCCATGGATTGTAGTCTCCAGGGACTCTAGCTCCCAATACTGCTTGTCCTCTGTAAAGGAAGGTGAAACACAGAGAAATTTATAATTTTGTCTGCCATCAAAGAGATATTTAATGCCACACCCATGACTAAAATCAGGTGTCTAACTCTCAGTCAATGTTTATTCTACTTATTCTGCATGCAACCTTAACATTCTCAAATGTTATCTAGTACTGGTATATTTTGATCCTCATAAAGGCCACTGGATACTTTATTTCCTTTCCTTTTTTTTAAGTTATGAGATAAAATTGACATATAGCATTGTATAAGTTGAGTGTATACAATTCGATATATATCTCAAAATGTTATTCACAATGCTAGTTAACATATCCTTCACTCACATAATTACCATTTTCTTATTGTTATAATGAGAACATTACAGCTCTATTCTTACAGCAGCTCTTAAGTGTGCAATACAGTATTGTTAACTATAGTCAAAATGTTGTAACTTCAATCCCCACAGCTTATTTTAAAACTGAAAGTCTGTAACCTTTGACCAACATCTCCCCACTTCCCCCACCCTCACCCTTCAACCATTAGTAATTACCAATCTGTTTTCTGTTTCTGTTAGTTCTGTTTTTAGATTCCATATATAATTGAGATCCTATGGTATTTGTCTCTAACTTATTTCTGTTAGCATAATGCCCGCAATGTTCATCAAAGTTGACATAAATAAGAGAATTTCTTTTTATGGCTAATATTTCATGTGTACATTACATTTTTTAATCTAGTCATCTATTGATGGATGCATTTGTTATGTTTTATATTTGTGATATCTGATTATGATTTTGATTTGTACTTCCATGATACTAGTGATGCTCTTCATGTATTCTAAAGAGAAATATCTATTCAAGTCCTCTACACATTTTCATTGATTTTTCCTTTTGTCACTGAGTTCTATGAGTTTCTTATATATTTTGCTAGTAAGTCCCTTATCAGCTATATGTTATGTCATTTTTCTCTCTCAAACCCTAGGTTGTCTTTTTATTCTGTTCATTGTTTCCTTAGTTGTGTGGGAGCTTTTTAGTTTGATGTAGAACTACTAGTTAATTTTGCTTTTGTTGTTGCCTGTGCTGTGGGTAAAATATCCAAAGTCTCACTGCAAAAACCAATGTTAAGAGGCTTTTCCCTTAATGTTTTTGTCTAGGACTTTTACAGTTTCAGGTCTTATGTATAAGTCCTTAATCCATTTTCAGTTAAGTTTTGTGAATGGTTAAAGATGTGGGTCCAATTTCATTCTTTTGCATTAGACTATCCAGTTATCCCAACACAATTTATTGAAGAGACTACCCTCTCCCCATTGAGTATTTTTGGCTCCTTTGTCAAATATTATTTGAACATATATCTATAGGTTTATTTCTGGGCTCTCAATTCTGTTCCATTGGCCTATGTGTCTGTTTTTTAAATTTTATTTAAAATATTGGGGTAAAATTTGTTAATAAAATTAAATAGGTGTGTGTTTACCACCCCAAAGCAAATCTTCTATTACTATACCTTTGACCTCCTTCACCCTTACCTTTTTTTAAAATAATTTTTATTTTTCAATTACAGTTGACATACAAAGTTATATTAGTTTCATGTGCTCAACACAGTGACTAGATACTTATATAACTTACTAGGTGATTACCCTAATAAATCTAGTACCCATCTGACAGCATACATAGGTATTACAATATTATCGACTACATTCCTAAAGCTATACTTTATATCTCCATAACTGTTTTGTAATACCAATTTGTACTTCTTTTTCCCTTTTCTTTTTTTCGCTTATTGTACATATGTACCACTTCTTTATCCATTCATCTATCAACAGACACTTAGGTTGCTTCCATATCTTTGCTGTTGTAAATAATGCTTTAATAAACATATGGATGTATATGTCTTTTCAAATTAGTGTTTTGGGTTTCTTCAGATAAATACTCAGAAGTGGACCTGCTGGGTCCTTCTTTGTCTTTTGTTATAGCCTTTGTTTCAAAGTCTATTTTGTTTGGTGTAAGTATTGCTACCTCAGCTTTTTTTTTCTCCTTTTCATTTACATTTTCATAAAATATATTTTTCTATCACTTTACTTTTAGTCTCTGTGTGCCTTTTGATCTGAAGTGAGTTTCTTGTAAGTAATATATGTAAAGGTCTTGTTTTCTTATCCATTCGGGCACTCTATACCATTTGATTAGAACATTTAATCCATCTACATTTAAGATAATTGTTGATAGATGTGTATTTATTGTTATTTATTATTAATATTTTTATTCTTCTTAAAGAAGATCCTTTAATATTTTAATTCTAAATGATAACTTGGCTGTCAGTCCTTGCTCTTCATCATTTTGAATATTCTGTACCAATCCCTTTGGCCTTCAAAGTTTCTGTTGAGAAACCAGCTGACAGTCTAATGAGAGCTCCCTTATAGTTAACTAACAGCTTTTCTCTTGCTGCTTTTAAGATTCTCTCTCTGTATTTAACCTTTGACATTTTAATTATGATGTGTCTTGATGTGGGCCTCTTTGGGTTCATCTTGTTTGGGACTCTATGTGCTTCCTGGGCTTGTATGTCTATTTCCTTTGCCAAGTTAGGGAAGTTTTCCATCATTATTTCTTCAAATACATTTCAATTCCTTGCTCTCTTCTCCTTCCGGTACCCCTATGAGGAAAAAGTACATTTGATGTCCCAGAGGCCCCTTAAACTATTCTCATTTTTTAACTTCTTTTGTTTTAGCTGTTTATATTGGTTTTCTTCTGGTACCTTATCTTCCAATTGCTGATTTTGATCCTCTACTTCATTTAATCGATTGTTGATTCCATCTAATATATTCTTCATTTCAGTTACTATATTCTTCATTTATGAATGGTTCTTTCTTATGTTTTCTATCTTCGTTTTTATGTTTCCTATCTCTTTGTTGAAATTTTCACTGAGATCATTGAATATCCTTATAATCAGTGTTTCAAATTCTGCATATGGTAGATTGCTTGTCTCCATTTTGTTTAGTTCTTTTTCTGGAGTTTTGTTCTTTTCTTTCATTTGAGACATGTTGATTTGTCTCCACATTTTGGCTGATTTCCTGTGTATGTTTCTATGTATTTGATAGAGCTGCTAACTCCCCCAGTTTTGGTAGAATGGAATTATGTGGTAGGTGTCCTGTGAGGCCCATGTCACAGTCCCCCTAGTCACCTGAGCCTTGTGCTCCAAGTGAGTCATTTGTGTAGGTTGTGTGTACTCTCTTGTAGTCAAGCTTTGATTGCTGTTGGCATGTCAATGGGAGGGAATGACACTCAGGATGATTGGTTGTGAGGATTGGCCATGACTACAATGAAGGAGCTGTTGTGCAGGAGTTGACCATACAGCACATGATTCACTTTGGCAGGGCTCTGAAACCTGCAATGTGTTCCCTCTGAGTGGCATTTCTGGAGAAGGTTGGGTGGTACTCAGGTGTAGTCTGAAGCTGGCTATCAGGTATGTTGGTTCTAGGGTCTCTTGGTAGGAGCTCTGGTTCAGACCAAGGTCAGTCACTGCCTGCTTCCTGGGGCCACTATATGTAGGCTACAAAGTGATCTGCACTAATTCTTTTAAAAGCTAGTTTGCTATAGAATCATGGACAAAGTCTAATTTTGTAGTAAATGTACTACAATTAGTATATATTGTTTTCCCACCCAATTTTAAGGAAAGGTTTTATTTTTTTCTTTACAGACAGTGCCTTTCAACAGTAATCAAAACATATGACTCCCACCTGAAATACCTACTGAAAACCCAGGTATTAACATTTCTTATTTTGTCTTTTAATTCAGTAAGTATTTATTAAGCATCAACTATTTTCTAAAACTTTGCAAGTTTCTTAATACATGATAATGAATAAAGCAGTGTCTGCATTTGTGTGACTTTCATTCTATTTTGACAAAACATACATGTGTGTAATGAAATATCACAGGTCCTGTGAAAGACCTATGTGTATTCAGAACACAAAAGGGGGGTTATCAGTTTTACTTTTTGATCTGAGTGTTGAAAAATAACTATGCCAGTCATAGAAAGGACATAGTAAAGGAAGGTAAGAAATAGGGATAATTTTCAGCAAAGAAAAACATGAAGAAAAGCAGTTAGGAAAAAGCCTCATGTGATTAAGAAACTATGAAATTAGCATTGGCTACAAATACAGTTCAAGGTGAGAGCCTGGAAAGAGACTAGATGAAAGAGACAAATGGGGACCAAGTTACGTAGGATCTTAAGGACATATTATCGACAGTTTAATGATGTTCTAATTTATCAAGTGATGACATGAAACCAATATGCAGAGCTGTAGAATGACAGATGGGTGATTAAAGGGGCATTTCACTAGCTCAAAGAGATGATGAAGGCATTGACAAAAGTTCTAATATGGGGATGGACAGAAGGGAACAGATTCATAATAAGTGAAAATGTGTAATGTACATGATTGGTAAAAGGCTATTGAGTGAAAAAAGAACAGGTTGCTTAAATTTCCTCCAGATTCCTGGCTGTTGACTGACTAGATGAAGACATCAACCCACTAAAATAGTGAAGAGAGAAGTTATCTTGGAATGGGAAAATGATGGATTCAGTACAAGGCTACTGAGATTTGGTGACCAACTAGGCATCCAAGTTGTAATCACCATTAGGTAGATCATTTCTTATAGGTTATTCTTTCAGGGAAGGATTGGTCTTCCACAGATAAAACATCATATGATTAGAGAAAAATGTATAAAAGAATGTTTTAAAACAAGTGAAGATTACTTTTTTCCATTAGATAATTTGACTCCTGATATGTAAATAAAATGACATAGATCTTAAGTAACTATTTCTAACGATGAACAGTAAAGGATTTTGAAAATAACAAATTATAGTTCTTGATATAGATACCAAATTCATGTGTGACTTCCATCTAAATATTTAAAGACATGGTGATGACAAATATATGACTGTTATTACTCACTCAAGTGTAATCCTCTCATTCTAATTTCACTTTCCTTTCTTGAGCCTGGTCTGAATCTGGAAATTTAAAATGTGGAATGTGAAAATAATTCAAAATTAGATTGTTTTAAGTCTTATGAAAGTGTCACAATTACTACTTCTTTCAGCTTGATTCTTTACCTTTGTGATAGTCATTCTTTCTAGTGTGGAATTTGAAATTTTCCAGGGACCAGGAGAGTTTAAGACTTCATTCTTAGATCATTTATGTATCCTGACTATATATAGCTATACTTTTGAGGTTATGGCAAACTATTTATAGATGAATTTTAATTATCTAAATGCCAGATGTCTCAGTACTATTCATGCATCATAGATGTCTTTTTATGTGCATGCACACACAGAGAAACTGTTGAGAATCATGTAATGGTTCTTATTATCCAAATACAGAAATTTGATCATATTACTCATACATGAAGAATCCAATATTTCCACTTTGAAAGAAACCATTGATTATTATAAATTTTTAAAATATGAGTTAAAACTTGGCCAAACATTAAAGAAATAGTGTCTTTATATTATCACAGACAAATAGTTATCATCACTCACATCTGAATTATTTTATAAGCAGGCCACAGTGTCTGAGATTTTCCAGATGAAATCCATGAAAACAATGAGCTCTTTAAATGAGATTCTGCCTGTGAAGCAGAATCAATAGTAAATATCTGAGAAGTGAGGAGAGACTATGACATTATCAATTCACAATTTTGCACTTTCTATTTATTTGACAAGTGTATTAAGTAGCATTCCATCAATGCTGAAACAGTATCAAGTTGAAAACCACAGTTTTATATTCCCCAAACTAAAGTCATTGCACATGATTTGAAAAAATAACAAATGTACATGCTTCTAAAACATGACATAAATATTATTGAATATCAATATAGATCATTTAAGTTTTCAAATATTTTTTTCTTCAACAATGGTTATTTCTTTTCTTTTTTTTTATTATGCCTTATTGATTATGTTGTTACAGTTGTCCCATTTCTTTTTCCTTTGTTACCCTCCACCCAGTGACCCTCATTCCTCCAGTTGTCCCCCCACCTTGTCCATGCCCATTGGCTGTGCTTATAATTCTTCTCAACATCTTCCTATCTACTCCACTCCCTCCTACTATGCTTCTTAATTCTTGTAGTATCGCCATCCCTTTCCCCTCTTCCCCTTCCCAGCTGACCTCCCCCCATTATGTTCCCCATACCTATAATTCTTTTCCCACTCTCACTGCCTACTTAGTTTGCATTTGTTTCAGTTCCCTAACTTCTGTTGTTGATTGTTGTGATGCAGCTTTCATTTTAATGTTCATAGTTTTGATCCTCCTTCTCCTAAACATGTCCCTTTAACATCTCATATAACATCTGATGAACTCCTTCAGTTTTACTTTGTCCTGGAAACACTTTCTTGCTCTTCTATTCTGAATGACATCTTTGCCGGATAGAGTATTCATGGCTGTAGGTTTTGGATTTTCATTACTTTGAATATTTCTTGCCAGTCCCTTCTTGCCTACAGGGTCTCCTTTGATAAATTAGCTGATAGTCTAATTGGAACCCCTTTGTACATGATTCTTTCCTTCTCTCTTGCTGCTTTTAAGATTCTCTCTTTATCTTTAACTTTTTACAATTTGATTATAATGTGTCTTGGAGTGGTTCTCCCTGGGTCCAGTTTTTCTGGAACTCTCTGTGCTTCCTGGACCTGTAAATCTATTTCCTTCCCCAAGCTAGGAAAGTTCTGCTTCATTATTTTTTTCACATAATTTTTCAATTTCTTGTCCTTCTTCTTCACCTTCTGGTAACCCTATGATTCAGATGTTGGCCCATTTAAAGCTATTCCACAGGTTTCTGAGCCTCTCCTCATTTTCCTCACTTTTTGTTTCCTCTTTCTGCACTGGTTGACTGCTTGTTCCTTCCCTATGTTCTGATTTCTTGATTTCATCCCTGGTTTTCTTTCCCTTACCACTAGTTTTGTATGTGTTTTTGTTCATTTCAGCAGGACTAGTTTTCATTTCTTCCCTGTCTTGTTTAAGATCTGCTGTTAGGTCTGTAAGCATTTTTATAACCAAAACTCTGAACTGTGCCTCAGAAAGATTTCCTTCTGCTGATCCGTTAGATCAGATATTTGCTGGCTGGTCAGCTGTGTCACTGGAATCTCTATCATGATCTGTGCCATCCTGAGAGTTTTGTGTTTACCTTTGTTTCCTGGGCAGGGCTGTCACACCTTCTGTGCTATAGGGAGCAGAGCCCCATGTGCTTGTCACTACCCAGCGACCCTCCTTATCACGCTGTGGTGTTTTGTGTGGGAGCAGGGGTCTAAGATGGATTCTTGTCATTTACTCTCCACTGACAGACCAGGAGCTTATTCCTCCATCCCCACCCCCTCTGGCCTTTACAGTCCGAGGCAGTGGGGGTCTGCCTTCCCCAGTGTTGGAGTCGTGAGCTGATGGGTCTAATCTGCAGCTGGGGGTACTCCCCAGGTGTTTCTCACCTCTTTTTAAATACGAGTGTCTGTGCTTATTGCTGTCCCATTGCTGTCGCCACAGCTGCCACCGCCAGCACAGCTTGACCTCTCCACCCAAGCTTTTCCCCTCCTACCCATCTGGATGAGCATCACTGCCATGAAATTGCTGAGGTTCTAGTTGAAGAGGCAGTATGTTCACATAAATAACATGCATAGAGTGGGATTTATACAGAGCAAAGCAGTGTAAAACCAGATTTCAACATAGATTAAAAGCTTAATCTCTGATGGAAAGTTGTTTCTTCCTAATAACCTCTATTATATGATCTCCGAAAATTTTATTAAAATGTCAACTAGGGTTTTTAGAGAAAGTTAGCAATTCCTATCATTGGTGACAATTTTTCACTAGAATCTATTAACTGGTGAACTAATTGTAAACTAGAATGATCAGGATTAAGAAAAATATATTCATTCTTCATAATGTGATTAGTTTTGTGAAATATCTACCTGGTCTGAAAAGAGCTAAAAATATCCAAATCCTTTACCATCTACCCCATTACTCAAGAGACTATATCAACTAGATAACCAGAATATGGCATTTTTATTATTCAAGTTAAAGTGACTCAGTAGGTTGGCAAACTATTACTTAACTCACACTTTTCCCTTCCCCAAACCCAAATCCAACTGTATGCAGCCACTAGACAGAGGCTGAAAATGTCATATATAAGTAGGAAGAAAGGAGCCACATAGAGATCTTACATAGTTTTTTCAGAACCAAAGCTCTTTTAGTAACAAGGAGATCTGTTGTTGGATATTCAAAAGCTCCAGTTTGAAGCATAACTTAAACAGAGTGATAGAAAGGACAGAATTTAGGACCAGGGTTTCCAAAATCAGATAGTTATACATGCCAATCTTCTGCCAACTAAGGAAGTTTCTATTTAACCTTTCTAGAGTGCATATAATTTATCACTAAAGTTAATATAATGAAATAAAATAATATTTTTAAATTAATGAAACAGTGCTTAATATAATATAGTGTCTGAAAGATAAAAAGTGTTCAAGGAAAGATAAGTACAAGTGTTACTTTATTGCAATTAGACTTACTATTTTTCACACTTTGTAGAGGACTGTATAGGATCCAGATGTCACAAAACTGATTTTCATTTCCAATAGAATATAAGAAAATGTGAATAAGGAAAAAAAATCATTAAAAATAGGAAAAATAAACTGGTAACAAGGACCACTTGAAAGGTCACAAAAGAAGAAGTCAAGGAAAAGAAGAAATAAGGTGGAGCCACAAGAAAAATAAAACACAGTTGCAGAATTGGAACCTAGCTTAGCAGAAATAAAGGGCAGACTGAAACTACTGAAAGTCAAACCTATTACGTATTGAACATTCCCAGACTTAATGAAACAGTGAAAGTAAATCTTCAATAAGGGAGGTAATCATAGCCAACATAATTTGTATTCCTAGCGAGAAAGAAAGCATTGAAAGGTTCTGTCAAAGGAATAACATTTTATTTGGAATTTGTGCAGTGAGTTATATAACACATGGAGAACATAGAATAAGATATATACAAATTAAAGCAGAATAAAAGAGCAGGTATTCATATTAAACATTAAGGTTAGGAACAAAATATTGCCAGCATCACAGGATCTGCCTGTGTGCAGCTTTATATCTCTTTTGCTCTACGTAAGAGGTATCCTTTTGTTAAAAGTATTTTGTTGCTTTTCTTTACCACTTCACCACCAAAGTGTGCATCCATTAGCAATATAAGGTTTAGGTTTCCTGTTAATGTCTTCCTAAATGAACTCAAACTGTAGGTACTTTTTGAGCTATGTACCTTTTCACTCAATATTGTTTTTGAGATTTATCCACTTTGTCCCATGGGGTTTTTATTTGCTCATTTTCATTGCTTTATAGTACTCAATTAGATGAGTGAACCTTATTTATTTATATGTTTTGTTTTTGTATACATTGGAACAAATATTAAGGATTCTTCCAGGGTATATATCTAGGATCATAAACTTATCGTCGTCGGCAGCCGTCCGTCTCGAGAGACGATGGTGTAGCTTCTTAAGAGTCTATCTGCACCGCCGAGAATGGCTGTGCAGTCCAACTCGGGAGTGACACGGTATCTGTCTCCTCCCGTGTTGAATCGACATCTTATGATGACGCTGGAGTGTCCTCTCCAGTGAAGCTGAAGCTACAGAGCCTGGACAGGGTGATATGGAGGGTCTGCTGTTGCCCATGCAGCAGACCCCCCCTCTCTTCGCAGCTGAAGGGTCCAAGGGAAAGACGGAGTCAATACAGCTTGGCTTCAGGTGCGCCGCAGGAGTTGCCGGTATTGACTACAACGTCAAACCGCCTTAGGGACTCCGGCTCCGGATTTTCTGTCGGGGTTTACTCCCTTAGCCTTTCCCCTGAAGAGGTATGCCACAAGGCAGCGGAGGTTTTTTGGAGTCAGAGTTTTCCTTCTCTGATGTGCCCTGACTGGAAGATCGAACCAGCGACACTTAGCTCGCAGGCCGACGCTCAATCCACTGAGCCAAACCAGCCAGGGCGATCATAAACTTATAAGGTAATACAAATACCTTGTAATACCAAAGACATTACTTTTCCAGTAGGGTCTCAGACATTTTACAATGCCATGAGCATTCACATTGTTCCTTTTCTCACTGACATTTGATATAGTCTGACTTTTCAAATTTTACCTACCTGAGTTAAATGTGATGATAGCTCATTTCATTTTTCATTTTCACTTCCCTGACTACTAATAAATTCCTGAGTCTTTACTCTTTTTAAAGGTAACATCAAACTATTATTTTTATAATTTACATGTTTAATCATTTTGTTCTTTGTCCTATACTTCTTTATCTTTTTCAAATAGATTTTGGATTTATTTATACAATTATTTTTTCCTTGCTTATGTGGGCTGTAAGTATCACTGCTGGCTTGTCTGTTTATTTTCATTATGATATCTTATTATTACATCAAATTTCTCAAAGTTTAATTTATATAATATGTATTCACTTAGCTGTAGAGTTTGACTAGTTTTGAAAATCTATATACCTATGCAACCACCACAGAAATCAAGATATAAAAATATTTCTATTATACCAAAGAGTGCCCAAGTCCTTCTTTGTAGTAAATCCCTCCCATCCTAGACATTATGAATTTCTGTTGGCTTGATCTCCAATAGTATTTTACTACAAGTGATAAAACAAAATTCTAGCCATGTTGTTAATCTTAGTGATAAAATCGCAGTTTTGCACAATTAACTATTAAGTTATTTTTAGTTTATGTAGGTATGTTATGACACCCATGGCCCTTTATTAGGTTAGGGAAGTTCCCTCCTATCCCTAGTTTTCTAAGAGTGTATATCATGAATGAGTGTTAAATTTTGTCAAATGCTTTTTCTATAGCTATAGACATGGGCTTATGTTTTTTTCTCATTTATTCTTTTCATATTTTAAAAATATCTTTGCATTGTTGAAATGAATAATACTTTGTAAAGATTTAGAACTTTTTAATGTATTTTTGGCTTTAATTTTAGCCAATATTTTGTTAAGGATATTTGCATCTGTATTTATGAGGAACATAAGTCTATGTTTTTATTTCCCTGTAATGTTGTGGTTTAATTTTGACATTGGAGTAATGCTGACCTTATAAAATAAGTTGAGAAGTGTTCCCACTATTCTGTAGTTTGAAAGAATTTGATTAAATTTCCTTTTATTTCTTCCTTAAATGTTTGATAAAATTCATCAATAAAATAATCTGTTGGAGTTTTCCTTGTAAAAAGGGCTTTAATTATAAATTTAATGTCTTTGCTTTTTAATTGAATTTATTAGGGTGTCATTGGTTCACAAAACCATTCATGTCTCAAGTGCACAACTCAACAACATCTGCACACTGCATCATGCGCCCACACACAAAACAGAGTCCCTTTCTGTCCCCATTTATGCCTCCTTTGCCCACTTCCATCTAGTCCCAACCCCACAGCCCCCATTTCCCTCTTGCTATCACTACATTGTAATCTGTGTCTATGTGAGATTATATATATATATACATATATATACATATATATATACACACACACGCACACTCACACACACAGATACATGTATCTTTTTTGCTTAATCCCTTCTTTACCTTCCTTCATCTAGCTAGCCCCCAGCCCTCTTCCCCTCTGAGAGGAGCTGTCAAGTTTCTTCCTTGTATCCATGGCTCTGTTTCTATGTTTTTCATCAGTTTATTTTGTTCATTAGAATCCACATATAAGTGAGATGATACAGTATTTTCCTTTCTTTGACTGGCTTAGTTCATTTAGCATAATCATCTCTAGGTGACATTGTTTGCTTTCAATAGTCCCTATTTGCCTAGGCCTAGGTCCCTCTCAATACTTCTGTCTCTCCCCCACAAACTTTGATCTCATTTATTATTAAAAATAGAATCAATTTTTCTTTGTAGTTGGGTAAAAGAAGTTTTATTTTGTAATGATCAACCACAGCCCTAGGCAGACTGTTCTTAAATCTCAAGATTGGAAATTTATGAGAATTCCTGACCTGTGCCTTTTAGGTGTAGTCTTGTGCAGGGGACTTTTCTGCACCTCCTCCCAGTGGTACTGTTACTGAACAAAATTGTGGATTCAGCTGCCTGCTGCCACTACAGGCAAACTCTAGAGTCAGAGTCTGGTGAGAAAAGAAAGAGGCTCTTATTCAGATGCTTAATAATCTGTGAGAATTGGGGACTCCCTGTCTCAAAGCTGATCTCCTTCTCAAAACCCAGACAAAACCCAGCCATCCTCAGCATGACCAAAACAACAGGCAGTGCCCAGAGTTCTTGCTCCATTTTAAAGTACTGTCCTCTGGTCATCCAGGCAGCTTAGCTTGTTCCCAGCTGCTGTCTGGCTTCAAGCTCCCTCCTGGAGGCTGTGTGTGGAGTTGGCATGACAATAGCCATGTGACTGCTAAGGCCTGCTCCTGGATAAGAGAGCCCATAAACACACCAGCCAATGTTTTACCAGTTTGGCATGAGAGAGAGAGAGAAAGAGATAGAGAGAGAGACAGGGAGTGCTGTCTCCTGGAGGCCACCGGCCAGGTGGCTGCTAAGGCTGCATGGCCCATAGAGAGGATAGGCCAGTGCACTGTCTGAGTGCAGGTCTAATCAGCAAGCAAGGAGCAAAAGAATGTTTCTTTGTTTGCCTGGGACTATATTTGCTTTGGGTATGGGATGGTCCAGGTGCTCTCTGAGAATGACCAATTAACTTCCTAAACTTTCATGCACTTTGAGTGGATCCACCTCCCAACCAACCCCTTCTTGCCCCAGGCTATGCTGGCAGGCCTCTTTGGTGCCACACCTCCCCCTGCCACCGTTCTGACCTCTATGGCACATGCGCCTGCCTTCCCCTGGTCCTACCCCCACTCTGGTACCAGGAGGGAGTAGGTGGGCTTTGCTCTCTATCCAATTATTTTGCTAGCCTTGTGTGCGCTCTGTAAGAACCTCCCCCAGCCATCTTTATCTGGGGCAGGGAGACTCCCCTGACGCTCTGCCAACTCTGTGCCTCCCACGCCCTAGTTGCCGATACTGCACAACCTCTCAGGCAGCACCAGAGGTGGTCTCAGCAGGAGGGGCAGGGCATCTGCAGCCAGGAGTGGAATGTCCATAAGACACATGCTGAGTTATCCAGGCAACGTGGCCTTACACCCTGGGGCCCTGGCACTGCATTGCCATGGTCCTGGGCGGTCCTGAAGGCATTACTCCAACTTCTGACCTTCCTCCCCAAAGACGGTGGCTTGGTGCACATGCAGCTCCCAGGGTCCATTCCCATGGCCTAGCTCTATCTCCTCCAGTGGCCCCTGTATTCCCCACCCTCAGCCCACTCCCAGCAGTCCAGATAGGCTGTCTATCAGTATCAGTGCCTGACTAGTGAATGATATCCATGTAGGATCCAGGCCTCAAGACAGGGTTTCCTGCCCCTTCCGAAAACAAAATGTTTCCCTCCTTAGCAAAGAATCTTCAGCTATGTCTACCTCTCCCCAGGAGGCAAACTGCTTTTCTTTCTCTTCCCCTCCCCCAACAAAAGCAAAAATTTTTACCTGGAATCAGAATGACAGAGTATGTTCTAACCCTTTTAAGGTCATCACTTACCTAGGACCATCAACCAGCAAATTAAGGCTTTTACTTCTTATAAGAGGAGGCTTCACAGAAGTAAACAGGGCTTTGTACCCGTTCCATAGACACAAATACATACTGCACCACTGAATGGACCTTCATTTTCCTGCACTGCCTTCAATATTTCCCCTGAACAACTGATAAGTGTTCACGGAAAAGAGCTTGCCAATGGAATGTAAATTCCTTGACTTCCCAAATATTGCAATTGACATACTAGCTTATACCTAGCTTTTAAAAATTTTTTAAATTTTTAGCTGATTTATATAGTGGCCACCTCTTTCTCCCATGTTCTGTGAAAAGTCAGAGTGTGTGCCCATCTCTCCTTGTAGTAGCCTATTACTCTCTGGAATTCAGTATACTTGGTTATCTTGTGACCTCAAATCTATATACTAGGGTCAGAAAAAATGATGATTTTACATATTTTCTTCTTTTTTCCATTGTTACAGTGTGAACAACATTGACTATTTTAAGCTGAAATGAACTCCAAAGACTATTTTTAATTGTTAATGAATTTGTAATAGCACTAACTATTAAACCAGGAAAGAAAATAATTCAAAATTCTCAATTTGTGTCCAAATTCATTAATTGAATTTGATAATTTTCAATATGTAAATATAAATAGAAATTAAGGTTTATATAAAACCTGAAACATGGTAAGCTGTTAAATGGCTGCTTAAACACATTATTTTGGTCTCTACCACAGCTAAATGAAGTTGGGGGGAACCTTACTCTGTGCTGTTTTGTTTTGTTCTCCAGAAAGATGCAGAAGAGAAAAGTTTGTCATCAAATTTCTCCAGTGTTCCAAATACTTTTAAGGTAAGCTTAATATCTGAAGTATTAGAATGCTGCTCCTGACGTCTATAAAACATCAAATATTTCCTAAGATAGCTTGGAAAATAGCACACAAACTAACATTGCAGCATGATTATCAGCTTTCATTAACTAAAAGAATCACAATAGTCTGGCACAATTTTTAGCATAAATACTTAATACGGGTAGTATAAATTAGTATAGCTACACATAACACAATAACTCAGGTAATTATTTTCCTTACTCAAAGCCCCTGCATAGAGAAAGACTTCCTCAAAAGTTTTCTCAGTAAGTAAGCATGGTTTTTCTTGTTCCACTTTGTCCAGGTGACAATCGATCCAGTGTCAGGGATTAATTTCAAGACCACAGCTCCAGCTCTGACCCTTCCCCTACCGTCACCAACTAGTTTATGTCTAAAATTTCAGCACTTGTTTAATTGTGAGCAGCAAAACCAGTCTCTAAACCTGAGGGCTTAAAACTAATCTGATTATTTCTCCCAGGCCAGGTATTGCAACATCACTGTTGAAGCTACTACTCTGGCCTAATTTTCCTCTTTAAATTTCTCTCGTCGAGAGATTTATGTTACCTTTGTTTCTGGCTAAGTTATACATTTACATGTTTTTTTCTTATAGTTTATTTAGTGTTCATATGCTTTGTGTGTCTTTCTGTGTGTGTATTTCTCAGTACAACAGTTGCTAGTGCTAGAATCCCCATTGCATTTCCACATATCCACAGGCTGTGTCTACATGGTACCCTTGGAAGCTCAAGCTGTGTATCAAAACTGTACTCTTAACAACTTCCCACCAAAAATTTTAACATTTTGCCTGTGTTTTCTGACATGGTTAATGGCACACCATATGTGTGGTTTCCTGAGCATGAAGTTTTGCTATCATTTAAATCCAACCTTTCTGTTGGTCCTCACATCCAATTAATCGCCAAGTTAATTCTACTGTTGCGATATGTCACTTAATTTTAGCAGTCTTAATGATATAAGAATGTAACAAATACAAGATTTATTTTTCAGAATTTTTTGAGGATTAAGTGAAATAAATAGATCAGATAAGAAGCACTTCAAGATGATAAGAGAGAAGTAAATTATCTACCAAGTGACACACGTCAACCCAGCATTAGCATCTCAATTACTACCATTTTATGGATTTCCCCCAATTCACATTTATCACATATATACTAAGAAGGTATGAAAGAAAACTAAACCTAGCACCTAATGTGTACCATTCTTATAGTTTTTTGCGTTTTTAGTTTTTATTCATTAGCTATCTGTGTATGTATAGTGTTTGATTTCTCTTATAAACTGAAAAATCTGTGTGAAAGATAAAAATTAATTAAATAAAATGAATTAGTTAAAATTGAATCTATATTCTCTATCAGGCACTTTTCATATTTGATCTTAATCATTACGATAACCCTATAAATATGACTATTCTAATTTTAAAGAGAAGGGAATTCGGGACCTTGGAAATTAAAAAATTTGATAATGGTCACAGGTAAAAATGAGGCAGAACCACTGTTTTTAACACACATAGCCTGACAACAAGGTGAATATAAAGTCAACTATACTGTCTGACTGAGTATATTAACAGTATATTAATAATTGAGTTGCTCTCTTTTGTGAAAATTCAATTTGTCAAGTTCAATCTCAAAGCTGGTAATCCAAGCTAAACTTCTATTCCGATTATATACATGGAAAACGTGGTGGAACTCAACTTTGTAGTTATAATAAAGTAAATCTTCCCACAGCCATGTCACAATGTTAATTCATAATGAGGTCAAACGTAAATAAAACAGCTGGTTTATTTTCATGTGAATTACTTATCAAATTTTTTGCCCTGTGTTATAATTGAGTGGTTGTATTTTCTTAGTCTGCAAAAGACAAAATGTGTCCCAATTAAATTGCATCTTCTCACTGTTAACTCATTAATCAAGTGTGCTATCATTTTTGAAATTCTGATTCTGGCTTTCACAGTATTAATTAGCTATTTTTCCTAGGTTTTTGCCATCCATTTTCAGTGTTTATAAAATCATATGAGAGATGTTGCCAACATATTAAAAAATTGTTTTTCTACAAAGGAAACAAAGTGGTATTCCCTTAAAATACTACTCATTTTGTCTTTATGTATTGTTAATATTGTGTTAAGAAAATGATCTAGAATGAGCAGAGTTAAAACCTTTGGGAGATTGTAAATCCATGTCTCTGTGTGAAAAAAAAGGAAAAATATTTTCCCACCTGTCTTGAAACAAACTGCCCTAATCCTCCACTGAAATGACTGTGACGCTGGTGACAGAGCTGACGTGTCTTGAAAAGCCACCATCATTAATGATATAGGCAGAGTACATAAAAATATTGTATAATTAATGGTAACTAGCACAAAATTAAAGAAGAAAAATATTTCTCAACATAGGTAGTAATGTACACAGAAAAGAAAAAGGTTTAAATAGAACAGATTTTTTTAATGAGAGCTAATTTAAGAACATGTAAAAAGTAAGAAATAAAAAGAGTAATGATTGCATGCCTGAAAACTATATAATTTTATTAACCAATGTCACCACCAATAAATTCAATTAAAAAAAAGAAGCTCTTACAACTGTGACCATGAAATCTGCGCATAACTATATTAAATGCAGCCAGCAATTTTGATATTAAGAACAGTTGGTCACTACTGTAGACTATATTTGTCATCAGTAACCTTTTGGAACATCAGTTGCTTCAAGGATAGTACAATCAAATGATTACCAAACACTTCAACGCCAAAGTTCATTGTCCCAAGTTTACTCTGGATGCTGCAAATATGAGTTTTAATAAATTTGTCCTCCTGTATACTGTTTACAAAAACAGATGCATTCTGAAACTTTTTATGGGTGGCTGCCAGTTGCCTTGTTTTCAAAGTATTTTGCAAAAACCAGACACTCTCTCTTCATGCATCTCTCTCTATGTCTCTCCATCCCCCTTCCTCCTATCATTCCTCCTCAGTTCCCCTCTCCTTCTCTCCCATTTTACTTCAGATAATATAAACTTAGAGTGAGAGCTGATACATATAATCTTAATAGTCTTTTAAGCAGTCACTCAATGCAAATTGTAGGTCAGGCTATCAGTAGAGTCCTGAAAATCTCCGCACAAAGGGACAAGCAACCATGTTTTGTTTCATTTCCACTTCATGGAAAAAGAATTAGGGTAAAGATAAATTAGTGTTCTCTCCATTTTAATAAACATTAAGATATCATTCTTTTCATCTACAGCAAAATGTGGAAAATATAATTGAAGAAGTTAAAAATATATGCAGTGTTCTGGGATGTGTGGAGACCAAGCAAATTACAGATACTGTAAGTGAACTAAAACTAATTCTTCAGAGAAAATCAGAGGTAAATATAATTATTTTTTACACAGCAATTATTTTAAACCTGAGTTCAATAATTAATTAAGGAAACTGAAGGATAAGGCTGCTATATATATGTTTGTGTGTGTGCATGTATATTTCAATCATTTGGGGATGATGGAAACTTGACTCTATTATACAAATGGATTTAATTAAATTAAAGGAAATTTCATACACTTTTGAAGTTTATAACAACAATATAACTTCCAAGTGAGACTGAAGTCAATTCTGCAATCTACCTAGATGAATACATTTACATAATAATATTCACGGGCCAACGTGTGTTATAAACTATTGTTGGCTCTCATGGGCACCAGTATATGCAGGCGTAAGTGTCTCTGACTGCATGGTCAAGCACATGTGTAGGAAAAATCAGTGTCTTTCACATATTTTGATGAATTTGCAATGCGTGCTGTTTCTATGATCCCACATCCTGTTTGTTTGTTTTTTTTCAGTTTAACAAAAAAAGAGCATTATGTTATTTATTTTTTAAGCTCGGAAACCTGAGTTAAGTGTGATAATTATCCAAGAAAAAAATAGGAAATCTGGCTTGACGAATCCACTTTGTCTTATTGTTAGTTTAGCAAGGGATTAAACAGAAGGATATGATGATCATGATAAGAACAATAATAAGCACTTGATAGTACACTGCAATAATAAAATAGTTTCACTAATATATTATTTAATTTAAGTTTTATTTTATTTCAATTCTTACTCACAACAATGCTACAGAGTATTTTAATGCTCACTTCATTATTAAAATCTGATGTTTACGCTGCTTGTGTATTGAGCATTAATAAGTGGCATATAGAGATTTAAACCCAAGCCCCTATACACATTCCAGTATATGTGAAGCTTCATAAGAGAGAGTGATCACCTGCATCCTTACTTGCATGGGAAGAAACAGCAGAGATTATATTACATGAAATATGCCAGTCTTGAAATTTCAAAAAAGATTGAATTAGAAAATGGACAATTATATTAATATGTATAAAAGATTGGGCTTATTGTTTCAAATTGATGATTATGAAAAAAAATCAATAATTTCTTAAACTTGAACTTGCTATGTTTTATTTTAATTATATTGTTTTTGTGATTAGCTAGTAATAATTAATATAGAAATTTAAATACCTTATTTGCATACATGAAAAGTATCAAGGATGACTCTGAAGAGCAACAGAGTCACCTCACCAAAAGATTTTCAAGATAAACATTTATTAAAAACTAAAAGCACAAAGCAATAATGAAATCAAAATTTAAATAATATAATTAATAAATCACCAAATTCAATTTCTGAGATAGACGTGTGTTGATTTCCTTAAATTTTTCTCAGCGGTGAAATATCTACTCTTATACTTTCCAATTATAGAAGAAAATGAAATAACTATGTAGCTTCCAAAAGTGTTTTCATGTGCAGATATTAAGATCCATGGTTTTCACAAATTATAACAAGGTAGTAAATCTAATGTGAACACATCTAATCTAATCATATTTTTCTATTCCATGTCAGAGTAAGAAAATTATGCTATAGTCTTGAAAAGCTTATCACCAATATCTTTTGAAAATAAATAATTTGATGGACTCAGAAACTTAGGAATTATATAATGTTAAGAATATAATAACTGAAGTTAAGTCAGGATAACAAGGTAATGAGAACTTACTTTCAATAAGCAATTAGTTTCCCTTAGATTATCCCATATTAAAGTTGTTATAAGCACCTAAAACAAAGAGCTTAGGGTTATGCAAACATGAATTGAATTTAAGATCTACTACTTTCTAGATGAACATCCTTTGGAAAATTCATTAATTTATCTGAGTTTAAGTTTTAGTCATCTCTAAAACAAAAATAAAACAAAGTTGGCAGGGTTCATGTGAGTATTAAAAATAATGTTAATAATTTATTATGACATAAGTATTAGAAATAATGTTAATAATTAAATTAATGTAAAATAATAGTAATAATAGTAATCCAGAAGGTAGTGTCCTGAATGAGAGTCATTATCATTAGTGGAGGTAGTGGGGAGGTGCTGGTGGTAGTTTCTGAGACTCTTTTCCATGTGGCCTAGATGATGTTAATTCACACAAGCACTCTTAAGTCCCCGTTATCTCAGGCCATTGATTACAGTCAGCCTCATGACAAATGTGAGTCTTTGCCAGAGGAGAAGACCAGATGTATGAATGTGAACGCATATGCCTTCCCATCTGTTAAGACCACTTGGTTGTTCATCCATTTTTATGTCCAGCTCTCAGAGAATCAGTAGGAACAAACAACTGATCAAAGAATGAGGAAAATCTAATTTTAGGATGAAGTACTTCAAAAGATGTTAAAGTATTTCTAGATAAAAAGCTGTATCTTTAAAACATTCATTTTCTGAAACTTCCTAAAAAAAATGCAAATAACAATTTTCACTGAAGTATTAGACTTTCAATATATCTGAAGCAAAAAGAATCCTTCAAGGAGAAATTGAGTATTTCCTAGGAAAGCTATGAATAATGATAATTCTCAAGGAAAGCTCATATTCACATTTCATATTTCTTACATACTTATAAGGACTAAATTGTCTGTGATTAATCATGCATAGAAATGAAGAGAAGAGTTGACAATTAACAGTTGTATTTCAAATATGTCAATGACCAAAATCGATAGTTCAAATCTTCTAATAAACAAATTCTGCTTACTTGAAGCATACTTTAAAAGTTTGCTTATTCAACACCATCTTCATTTAGCCTTTCTGTTCATCTGTTTTCCCATCCTACCTTAACTATGAGCCCATCTACATAAGAATGTTGGCACAAATAATAAGCGCATTCTACAGAATTTGTGCATTAACAAATTGCAGTTAACAATGTCATAGTGGCTCAGTCTACCACCCAAAATAAACCAAGAAATACTGAGACAGATGAGTCTTCTTCCAACAAAGCCAAACCTGGGAAGTTTTTTTCCTGTGTCTGCATTTTTTGCTCAACTTTCAAGAGACTATTCCCTACCATACAGGGAACTAATTAGATAGTTATTAAATATAAGTTTTGGCAAAATGAAGAATTATATCACAAATGTTGTTATACTCTAGTTCATGCTCCCACTCAGCAGTGGAAACAGTCTTTCAGCCTTCAAAATTATATTCCAGAAGCTCCCACAATATATTTTCATTAAATGTTCATAGAATAAATAAAGTTAAAAAATGCTCATAGAATCACAAAGTAAAAAAAAATATGGTCTTACACATTGTACTGTAGGTGGATGTCATGGTGATTTTAAAGTACAAGTTTTTATTTTTGAATAAATTGAATTCTAGTTAAGTCAAGCCAACATGTTCAATAGTCAGGCAAACATAGATGGGGCAAAGATCTTACAAAGGGTGACTCCCCCGCAAAAAAATTATCTTCCAGAGGGCGGGACCTCTGTAGTACAGGCTTCCCCTGCTAGGTGAGTGTTCTAGGAACCCATCTGTACCAGTGTATCATATCAGTGTACCAGCTGGCATTGTTGTGAGGGACTGCATCAGGCTTTAGTGAATTTTTTTGCCCATTTCATGATGGGTGATTTATGGGTGCACCTGCCACATAATGCTGAATGTTCATCAGTTTTTGACCGAAAACAGCATAACCCCCATACCCCACACTCCCTATTCAACCCATCTTGCCCTGCGAGACACTTTTGTTTGTTTATTTCCCTGGATGAAAAAAGTCCTTAAAGGGAAATGTTTTGCCCATGTGGAAGAAGCGAAACACAAAATCGCAGAAGCATTAAAAGTCATCAAAATTGATGCGTTCAAAAACTGTTTTGAGCAGTGGAAGAAAAGTGTGTTGATAGGTGTATTGCATCGAATGGAGAGTGCTTTGAAGGTGACTGAAGTTCAAACATGTAAGAATAAATACACAATTTTTTATAAATAAATTCCGGGCTTTTTAGGTCCCCCCTTGTATGTGGACTTCGTAAGAGTGGTAGTTGAATCTATGCTCATTTAAAATATTTTACACAAGAGAAATGTTTCTGAAATGTTTCATACAAATAGTACCTTTAAGTGAAGGTTGTATATAAATTTAATTACATTTTAAACGTGATAGAAGTATTTCTCGCTAAAGGAATACTGTAGTAAGTTTTTGGTTATAAGAAAACAATTACTCCCTAGTTTCTTTATTTGAGAATTTAGGCTTTCCATTAACTGAATTTACTAAAAATCCAACTTGTGAAAGGAAAAAATAGATTTTTTTAATTAATGTTATTTAAAATATACCTTATTAAAAATTGAATTTGGTTTTGGACTGAAACTTTATTTTTAGTGAACCTGTGAATCACCTTATATAGTTTTCATGATAATGGAGTTATAACCAGCAACTCCTAAACCACTAAAGTAATCTAGGCCTCCAAGAAAAATAATATAAATAAACAAGCCAATAAATATAGAAATAAATAAAATCATCATACTAATGACTGTAAATTTAAATTACAACAAAAATAAAATAAATTTCAGATAGAATTTTTAAAATTTAGGATATAGTCTCAAGTGTTTTAATATCATTTTTATTCTCCTAAAAATAAAGAAAAAAAATGAAACTATGTCATGAATTTATATGATTTTGTCTACTTTCATCCAGCCCTCCTTTCTGGTGCAGCCCAAACTTGCATGTGAATGACTGCTAATAATGAGAAGTGAACACACTGAACAGAGAGAATTAGAAATGCACTTATATCAAAAGGTTAGACAGTGTCGTGGAAGGAAGATTGAGCTTAGGCATTGGGGAAGTGTTCTAAGGATACTGAAAGGCTGAGCTTATTCTAGAAATTTCTCTTTAAAAATTCAACTGACTCCGATTGTTTATGACAACAAACAGTCTGGCTTTTTGTTCATCTTATGACTTAGATTTCCTCTGTTTAATAAGAAATATTTATCTATGACACCAAGAAATACTTTGTCTTTTTATCATTCCAGAGAACTTTCAGTGTTTAGAGTTTAAGTATTATCAGTTTGACTGTTCTGTGACCTTGTGTTCTGAATAACAAGTGTGCCTTGCACCTATTTTTCTTTTTTAGAATTTTCATCAAAGTTCAGAGACTTCAGCAAAAGGTAAAACATACACATACTCAACTTTTAAAAAAATGTTATAGAACCAAAAGTAACTTAATTTTTTTTTTTGAATTTTCATCCAAATATTATGGTAACACAAACAAGCACAAATTTTTTTGAGGGAAAAATGCATTGCTAATACTCTTTTTACTGATTATTCTATGATTCTTCTGTGAGTGAATAATTGCATGCTTTCTAAACTTTTAGCCTGACCTTTTTAAAAAAAATGGGGAAAATCAAGAGATCTATAAAAATTAAAGGAATACTGAAAATTGCCTTATGACCATTTCAAGGAACTGTAAAACTTTCTTTATCTAATTATATTTTGATGTAAGAATGCCAGGAAAGTAGCAGATGTCTTTCTGCAAAGTCACTTATTTCAAATTTAAAGTCAGGCTCTGTTTGAAAGCCCAATCTACCATAACAAGTAGGAAAATTAGGTTCTGTAATAAGAAGTGTACACAGAGGCTCTGAGCCTATAATACTGCAAGCCACAGGAGGACTTTGCCTTTATAGAAAATAGTGGATGTATGATAGTGTGATACAGAGAAAAGAGTTTGCTCTTTGGAATCAGGCAGAGTTGGCTTTGAATTTCAACCCTGCCACTTTTATGATCTTAGAGAATTAAACTCTTTGATCCTTAGTTTTCCTAATATACATTGAAGATATGATAGTATTTAATGTGCAGGGTGTGGTCAGGGTTGTTCTTGTTTATTCAGGCAGATGGCATTTAGCTTATGAACAGTCTGAGTATCTTTAAAGAAACTGACTCACAGATATTGAACTAACACTCTTGGATTCAGAGGTGACAGTGAAGTGCAAATAATAACCGCGATGTGTCCTCCATACTTTTAATCATATTCAGTGGAAAGTTATGTACAGAGGGATATCCTTTCAACTTTAATTCCCGCCACTCAAAAGACATTCAATTATATTTAAAGAACTGCCACTTCACATCAGAAAACGGGGTGACCGAGCACATGGAGAAATAAGCCTGTGCTAGTGAAAAAAATCCCTGTTCCAGGCATTCATAAAACTCCAGAACACCACGGAGGAAGGGAAGGGGGTGAAACCACCCCAATAATAATGTTAACACAAAGTCCAAGTGACAGATTATGAGTGACCCAGCTGGAGGAATGCTTTCAGGGAACTGGTCTTCTCTTTATTTCTATTAAGAATATTGGAATAAAATCCCCTCACTCATATTCCTAAGGGATTGGAGTAGGTGGGCCCATAAAAATGCATAAGAATGTTCCCAAAGACTTATATTCTATACTAAGTCATAATAGATTCATTGAATGCACTTTATTTGCATAAATATCATCGTTTCTTTATTTCACAATACTATAACATTTTTCCAATGTAAAATCAAGGGTGATAAACATTATTTGTCCATATTTCACTATCAAGCACAGTATTTTGAGTCTTTAATAAATTTCTAACGATGTTTGAAATGCATTCTTAGTCCAGAATGTTGGAAATAAAACATAATTCATGAGCACACATCTCTATACACCTGGAAGAAGCAAATTATAATCACCAACTGTATATCTGGGTCAAAAAATAAAGAGTAAAGTTTGAGTAATTAAAGAAATAATTAAGAGTTACCAAAATATATGCTGGATCTTGAATTGCTGGATCTGACCTAACTGTATGATTTATTTTATGTGCATTCATCTGCACAAGATTGAAGGTTATCAACAAGAAGGTTGTTTTTCTGCTTCAGAGTACCAGCCGTACAGTTTGGGGACCAGGAAACAAGATGTTTCTATACATTTATAATTCCCTACTGCCTGTTGTTCAAGAGAATCACTGTTGGTTGGTCTCCAGAGTGTGATGAGGACTATTTTATGCTGCTTTACCCTTCTGTCTCATTAACTGCTACTGCTGATTTCTCAGAGAGTTGTAATTAGAGCTCTTTCATTGAGCTTGTCCCCTCAGGCTGTTTCAACAGAGGGCACAATTTTAGAAATACAGCAAATAGGTAAAATTTGACCATCTAATACATCCCATACAAAATTATGAATAATTAAGCGAATGATAGCATGTGTTGAACAACAACAAAAAAGCTTAGTTATGAACAGAGCTGCTGAGAGACAGGATGTGGGAAGAAGTCCACGCCCAAGCTGACCTCTGTCCTGAATATCCAAATGCCTGAGCCTTGGGACCCTGCAGACTACTGGAGGGAAAGGCCAGCTTTTTGTACTATTCACTTTCAAAACAACTAGAAACCAATAAGCAACCAATGTTTCAGAAACGATTTATGAGACAGTGCATATGTTTGAATAAACCATAGTAATGTGTGATGCATTCTGCGCACGCTGGAATCAAATCACAGCCGACTTTAAAAACATAATTTCAATGATACGCCTACTTGTTCTCTCAACGTCTCTTCTGCTGCCCTGGGGGCTCTGCCACTGGCCACAGAGCCCTTGAGCAGACAGGGACACGAAGCTCCTATAGCTGAGCTACTGGCATGGGCGGGGCCGGGAGCCCCAGGCTGGGTATTTGGGATCCCAGTTGGGACGGGCCAGAACCACGTCCCCGATCAACCTGCAGAGGAGGAGCCTGGAATCTGGAGAACTGGTATCCAGGCCGGACCACCATAAAGCCAAGGCAATGCGGCCCATTTTCCTCATCAGGCGTTCCTAGTTCCACTTGGACACCTCCCTGGAAAAGGACTAAACGATGACCCTCAAGTATCCAACTTGTAAACGTGGGATTGAACTTTGATAAAATCATCCATTGCTCCACGTCTCGAGGCATAGAAACCCCCGACATCATCAGTACACACCTGCCAGCCAGCTGCAAAATCAGCGCAGGTACCAGCCTCATAGAGGCCGCTGAGCTGGATGCTGTGCAGTGTTAGGAAGAGGCGTTCAGTTCCTTTGCAACTACATCTCCCGAGAGGACACCGAACAGCAAGAAGACGGTTACAAGATCTTTATCTGCCACGTCAACATCATCCACTAACCTACATCAGGTGCCCAGACACCAGTTTCCCTCAAGAAGGCTAGCTCCGCCCCTCCCGGGTGGCTTAGGAGGAGCACTCAGTACCCTCAGGGACACGCAGCTCAGGTGCTTGACAGAATGTCCCGCTCCTCCTCCTCAGTCTTGTGCCCAGCTCCTCCCATGTGGGAGCCACCGAGCATGTTCCTGCCCTTTGTCTTCCTTCCCCGGGCCATGCAGTAATTACAATTCCTTTCTTCAAGACGAGGTAGAAGAAAAGTAGAAACATCTAAAATGTAGTATTTCGGTACTTATGTCTGGCCCAGGATGGAAAAGGGAAGCATTTAAATCAGATCAGACTGATTCCTTTCAGATGGTTTTCTTCTACACTCTCATCTACCAGGATGAAACTGAGGTCAAAAGAAACCCGCTTCAAGGACTGGAGGAGGCATGACAGGTGCCACCACTTCAGGGGACCACAGGCAGATCCACACAGAGGGGTCTATGGTCCTGACCACAGCTAGCCCTGTGCCTCCCGGTCCCATTCTGGATTCTGTCAGCAAACCCAGTCAGGCACAAGGAACAAGGAGGAGGAAGAGGAAACCGGACATTTCATTCATAACATTTCACATCATACATTATTTTTATTTCTTAAAACACTTTGTTACTTAAATACAGCAGCCCCTCTCTATATCGCAGTTCACTTATCGCAGCCTCAGTGTATCGCGGGATTTTAAAAAATATTGCATTTGATCATTTATTGCGAATTTTTCTCTATATCGTAGGATTTTGTGGTACTGTATATGCATGTTGTTAAAGTTATGTAGGTTTAAGAGTGTAGAATATGTTTAAGAACATAAGCAGTGTTTATAAAAGCATGGAAAAGGTTAATAAGGGACTGGGAACAGTTTATAAGTGTGTGGGAAGGGTTTATAAAGCCTTAAAATATATATAAATACTAAAATAAATGTAAGGTTCCTACTTTGCGGATTTTCACCTATCGCGGGGGTGGGGGGAGTCTAGAACATAATACCCACAATAAGTGAGGGAATACTCTATTTGTCAAGTGAATATTTTTGAGCTTTTATATTTGAGTTTATTCTTCATTTAACTTTTAAACTACTACTATAGTTGAATGTTAAAACAAAACTAATTGAAAGTAGTGAACACGTTAAAGATTAGAATCCTGCACTCACTCACTACTGCATATAAAATGTTAGAAGTGAATGTTGTTCACTGGCCCCATTAAGAAGTTTGACACTGAACTCTAAGATGTTCCCTACCCTCATAGGCCTCTACAACCTAATGGCTCCATCTTTCCTGATTTGGATCAAAGACCACTAGATCTACCTGGTACATTTCATCAGTCTCTTCCACTTCCTTCCTCTCAAGTTGGAATTTTTCCAGCAAAGACAGTTTATCAGGAGAAAGAAAGTCATTCTCAGGAAAGTTTATCTTACATTCCTTAATTAGGTGGCCCTTTTCATATGATCAGCATGCCTAAAATTGGCTCTCTACATTTAGCACGTATTTGAAAACTGTCAGTCCCTGTACTTAGTCTTTTTTGTTTGTTTCCAGTCTTCTTCCTTCATGACATGTCAAGTCACTTTTAGGAAAAATCAATAGACTCCCTTTGAATAACCACTGATAAAACTCCAGTAAGACTTTGTTTTGATTTTGAATATTTAGTAAACATCATAAATCTTTCACAAATAAGCTTTAAATAGCTTATTTCAGATTCCAGCCGCATACTATTATCATTCTCTTTTTATGGGAGTGCAAGGTATATTATATGATTAGAGTTTATGATAAACACCATAGTGTAATCAAATTTATTATGATTAGCTTTTAGATGGAATTTGTTTGAAGAACTTATAAGCCATGTAGCAAACATGTTCCTTGTCTGCAAATTAATTCTGAACAATAATAACCTAAAACAAAACTACTGCAAATTACAGATCAGAATGCCAAATTAATAATCCACAACTCTGATTTGTGATTAAAGACTGTGCTTCCAAACTTTTTGTAAGTGAAGATATGAGAGCTTATTGATTATCTACACTACTAGCAGCTAATTCAGGCTGCAAAGAGAGGCACAGATGGCTAATTGGCTTCAGTTGGTGGAGGGTCATTTAATTAAATTTTACTTAAATATTATTATAAAAAATTTCAGTTATAATAGATGGCTAATGATAAATATAGTCCTTCACAGATGACCTGATTTCTATCATTTCCCCCTTAGGCTTGATAGAAAAAGTAACAACTGAACTATCCACATCCATCTACCAGTTAATTGCTGTCTATTGCAGAAGTTTTTATGCAGATTTCCAGCCTCTAAATACACCTGATAATGTTTCCTGTGTGAATCCTGGGCTCCATTCCCACCTTAACTTCACAGTGTATGCAGCTCACAACATTCCAGCGACCTGGATGCATAGGTGAGTGGTGAGTTTTTCACAAAAGTGTTTGTATTTACACAGCTTCTAATTAAAGGAGAATTTGTCTTGCTCTTATTTGCAAGCGGAAATAGTTCATAAAATTTTGAAATGCAATAAGAATAGATTTATCCTTATTCTTAAAATTATTTTTAAAAACTTTATTCTTAATGCATATTCCTTTCCCCTCAAGTCTTCTCCCATTCCCCACATTAAAAATGATTGCATATTGTCAGTATGTCATTATGGAAACAGAAAATACTCATCTTACTTAGTGACTGTCTTAATTTTTCTTTTATTACGTTTGAATCTAAATTACTAACACCAATTCACAGAACACAGAGAGAGAGACAGACAGACAGACACACAGACAGACAGATAGCACATATTCAGGAAGATGAAGAGTAATTAGAAATACAAATTTTTTTTAAATCACTCTGATTCTCACCAAGTATTGAATAATAAATATTTTGTGAGATTAGTACCTTCATAAAGTAGGAATTTTCCAAGAGTTATTTGAATTACAGTAGAAACTAACCACAGCTCTACCTGGAGCATCACCAGAATTTAGATTGACTCTATTGTGTAGTATTTTCTTGAATAACATAAATAGAGTAATATTATAATATTTTTAGTTCCTTATGTTAAAGCTACAAGGTAATGATATTAAATCAATCAAAGTTCATATGAGAATAGTAATTTATTAATTGATGCATTGTATGTGCTGCATTTAGTATCTCAAAAAAAAGCTACAAGAAACAATTTTAGTAAAAACAAAAATAATTGTTATATTGGCCTATATTTTTGCAAGTAACTTTTTCTATTCTCTGTTTTATGTATTTTTGTTCTAATTTCTATTTAAACTTTATTGTATTTTTTCCATTACCATTTAGTCCCCTTATGCCCTGCTCCCCCCAGCAATCACCACACTGTTGTCCGTGTTCATGGGTCCTTTTTCCTTTTTGCTCAATCCCTCCACCTCCTAACCTCCCCACTGACTAGCTGTCATCTGCTCTCCATCTATGAGTCTGTCTCTATTTTGCTTGTTAGTTCAGTTTGTTCATTAGATTCCACATATGAGTGAAATCATACGGTACTTGTCTTTCTCTGACTGGCTTATTTCATTTAGCATAATGTTCTCCAGGTCCATACATAATCTGTTCTAATTTTTATTATTTCCTTCCTTCTACTATCTTCAGGCTTAGTTTGTTCTCTTTCTGGTTTCTTGCATCTAACGTTGGGTTGTTCATTTGTGATCTTTCTTCTCTAATGTAGACATTTACTGCCATAAACTTCTTAGTTCTGCTTTCATTTCATCCCATAAACTTTGTATGCTGTGTGTTCATTTTCCTTTGGCTAAGGATATTTTCTAACTTCACTTTTGATTTTTTGTTTGACACACTGGTTATTTAAAGGTGTTAACTTTTATTAATTTGTGAATTTTCTAATCTTCTTTCTTCTGTTGATTTCTATTTTCATTCTACTGTGGTCAGACAATGTACTTTGTATGATTTCAATCTTATCAGATTTATTAAGATTTGTTTTGTGACCTAACATGTGATCTATCTCAGAAAATGTTTCATATGCATTGGAGAGGAATATGTACTCTCCTGCTGTTGGATAGGAATGCTCCCTATACATCTGTCAGGCTCATTTGTCCTATAGTATTGTCCAAGTACTGTTTCCTTATTGAGCTCTTTCTGGATTTATCCATTAGAACCAGTATTGAGATCTTTTGGTATTATTGTGTTGCTGTCTATTTCTCCCTTCAATTCTTCAATATGTGCTTAATATCTTTTCTCCAATTTAGGTTGCATATTTAAAATTCTCATAATCTCTTGAAAAATTGACTCCTTTATCATTATTTAATGGCTCTGCCTCTTGTGACAGTTTTTGACTTAGTCTATTTTACCTTTTGTAAGTATGGCCACTCTTTTGATTACCATCTGCATTGAATATCTTTTTATGTCCTTTCACATTCAACCTATGTGTGTCCTTAAATCTAAGTGAGTCTGTTGTTGTAAAGAAAGCAGCTTGAGCTCTGGTTGTTACCTAAAAAATCTGAGGAACTGGGATTGACGTTCAAAGGTAATAAAAGCCCACGAGAAAAAAGGCCTGGTACCTTGGTTGGTTGTGCAGTTCATGGCAATCTTTCCAGGGAGGGAACAAAGGTTGCTTTCTTGAAGGATGGCTAAAAGGGACCTTAAGGCACAATGGAAAACCTGAAGGACTTGGAAAAGACAGGTGTTTACAGGCAAGACTAAATGGTTATTTTGAATTCTTTGTCAGGTAATTCATATACTCCCATTTCTTTTTTTTTTTTTAAGTATATTTTATTGATTATGTTGCCACAGTAGTGTCAATGTTTTTCCCCTTTGCTCCCCTCTGCCCAGTACCCTCCTTCCCTCCAGCAATCCAGCCCCCCTTAGTTCATGTCCATGGGTCATGCATATATGTTCTTTGGCTTTACGCTTTCCTATATTATTCTTAACTTCCTTCTCTCTAGTTTGTATTTACCAATTATGCTTCTTAATCCCTGCACCATTTCCCCATTTCTCCTTCCCCCTCCCAGCTGATAACACTCTGAATGATCCGTATACTTATTATTCGGTTGCTATTCTGGTTTGCTTAGTTGGATTTTGTTCTTATTTTTTAGATTCAGTTGTTGATATGTGTGAGTTTGTTGTCATTTTAATGTTCATAATTTTGATCTTCTTTTTCTTAAGTAACTCCCTTTGACATTTCATGTAATAATAGCTTGGTGATGATGAGCTCCTTTAGCTTTACCTTGTCTGGGAAGCACTTCATCTGCCCTTCCATTCTAAATATAGCTTTGCTGGATAGAATAATCTTGGTTGTAAGTCCTTGCTTTTCGTCACCTTAAATACCTCTTGCCAGTCCCTTCTTGCTTGCAAAGTTTCTTTTGAGAAATCAGCTGATAGTCTTATAGGCACCTTTTTGTAGGTAAATCTCTGCTTTTCTCTTGTTACTTTTAAGATTCTCTATCTTTAACTTTTGGCATTTTAATAATGATGTGTCTTAGTGTGGTCCTTTTTGGGTCTAGCTTGTTTGGGACTCTGTGATTCCTGGGCTTGTATGTCTATTTCCTTCACCAAATTTGGGGTTTTTCCTTCATTATTTTCTCACATAAGTTTTCAATTTCTTGCTCTTCCTCTTCTCCTTCTGTCATCCATGTGGTTTGGATGTTGGAATGTTTAAAGTTGTCCCAGAGGTTCCTAAGCCTCTCCTCATTTTTTTCAGTTCTTATTTCTTCATTTTGTACTGGTTGACTATTGTTTTCCTCCTTATGTTCCAAATCATTAATTTGAACCCTGGTTTCCTCCCCTTCACCATTGGTTTTGTGTGGATTTTCCTTAGTTTCATTAAGCATAGCCTTCACTTCTTCCCTTATTCATTTGCCATATTTAAGAATATCTCTCAAGTCTGTGAGCATCTTTATCACCAATGTTTTGAATTCTGCATCTGTTAGTCTGGCTATCTCCTCATCTGTGAGGTTGGCTATCTCCTCATCACTTAGTTCTCCCACTGGAACCTTGATATATTCTCTATTTTGGGTCATACTTCTCTGTCTCCTCATCTTGATAGGCTCCTGGGTTTTTTTGCCTCTGTGTCTTAGGTAGACCTGTCATTTCTGTTATGTTGTAAGGGGCAGAGCCTTAGGTTTCTCGTTAGTATAGGGCAACCTGTTTCACCACGTTGTGGTGCTGAATGTGGGGGAGGGGTCTGAGAGGGAACAATGTTGCTTGCTCAGCACTCGCCCCTTTTTTAGGCACTTCTCCCACTTTGTATGGGACTGGTGCCTCTCTAGTTTTTGCCCTGGCCATCGTTCCCAGAGTGGGTGGGTCTGTGGACATTCTAGGACCATGGGGGCCCTTTAAACAAGCAGACTCTGCTGAGAAACCAGATGTTTCTTCCTTCACCCGAACTCCCACTGGTTTGCACAGTCAAAAACAATGAGGCTTAATTTTCCCTGGCACTGGGACCATGAGCTGCATGGTCTGGCCTGGCACTGAGAGTGCTCCCCATGTGTCCCTCCTGACCTTTTAAAATGTGTGACTGAGCTATTCCGGCAGCCTGCCACTGCCACCACTGCTGCCGCCACCACACCACATCCTCTCCGCCCTGGCTCTGCCCCTCCTACCTGTCTAGATGAGTATTTCTTCTTTATATCTTTTTTTGTGGACTTCCATGCAGCTCAATTTTCTGGAACTTCTGGTTGTCTCTAGTTCTGAGGTAGTTGTATTCCTTCTTAGTCATGGAGGGAGACACAGCGTGTCTGTCTATGCCTCAATCTTGGCCAGAAGTCCATACTTTCATTTCTTTAAAGTCAGTTTCTGGAGGCTTATTTGGTTCTTTTCGCTGGGCCATTATTCCCTCATTCTAGGTGTTCTTGTTGTTTTGTACTAGGATCTGTGCATTTGGAAAAATAGCCACTTCTCCCAGTCTTAATAGGTTGGTTTCATAACAAGGAAAGACTGTTCCCAGTCAGCCCAGCTAGAGATCTTAGGGGCCCTTCAAACCTTTCTGTGGGTGCATCTTCTCTGGACTTTGTGTTTAAATTTCCAATTAGACACATTTTTCTTCTTTCTTTAAGGGCTTGTAATGCCTTTTCCACTCTCGTAACTGTCTGTGCCCCTGCAGGGTCCCTAGGGCTGCTGTGAGCTGTCTGGATCTTTTTTGTTCTCAGCTTCTCCCAGGCATCCAGGATATGCCAGGTATGAGTTGGCTGAGACAGAAGCCAGTCCCTCATACAGATCCCTAAGAAAGCCAGATGCACATTCCATTTTTCCCATTTCCCCTCTCACTCCACCACCACCAACAGAGAGGCCACCAACCAATATCAGCCTCTTTTTACTGTCCTACAGATTCTCTGGAGCAACAGCAAGCCCAGAAGTTCTTTTTTGTTCTCCATGGTTCATGGTCACCAGACACCTAGGGTATATCACATTCTGTCAGTTGTCTAAGACAGGCAAGACCCTCAGGCGGTTCCACAAAAGTAGAACACTGGATACACATTCCAACTCTTTCTCTCCCCAGGGAAAATCAAGGAATTGAAGCTTTGCTTCTATTTATTTAGCACTGAGCTGAAGGGAAGGATGGTGGTGAGCGAGTATGTACTAGTTAAACCATCACCTTTGCTCTCAGAGGCCTCAAATTGGCACCATCTCTATTCAGCATTAAAACAGAAACCAGTCCCTTGGAGAGCTCCTAAAATATCTGAATGCTGGACATATGTTACAGACTTCTTTTTTCTACCCCAAGGAAAGGCTAGGAGATGCGAGTTTCCTTCTGATTTGCTGGAGGAGGGGCTCTGGAAAACAAGTACCATGAATTTTTCTACTTACTTCTATGTGGCTGGTTTTGAACTTGCTTGTGGTGCAGGAGCCTTTTAACCTGTTTCTGGATTGTTCACAAAGGAAATAGTTCTGTGTCTTGCTGTGGAATTTGTATCTCTGGGGGAGGGGGGGAGGATGTAAGGTTTTTTATTCTGCCATCTTGCTGACATCACCCAATATAAATTCTTAAAGTTGTTTTAAAATCACACTTTATACAAAAAAAAACAACACTTTAACATTTGACTTTTAATTATAAAAACAATTGACCGATATTGAAAAGTTTTTCCTCAACAGTGTTCAGTGTATTGAATCAATGTTTTTGTTTTGTTTTAAGCTATAAAGCATTTTCTTTCTCCTGTTGGATAACTTATGCTGGAAAGAAGTTGTGCCAAGTGAGAAGCTACAGAAATATTCCAGTCAAAAAACTGTTTTTTTTCTTGGTAAACTGGAATGAAACGTAAGTTTAATTTTTATTCTGGCAGGATCATTTATCTAATAAAAATCAGAGGTTTGTTATTTTTAGTTTTTAAGTAAAGCATGTGATTTTTTTTTAATGTTGCCAATTGATTTGATTTGATGATATGATAAATATGCTAGGGTTGATAAATGACTGTTTAATTCAAAAGATTAAAAGTCTATTAAAAACCTAGACAAGTGTCGAATCCACGTTACCTAACTGATCAAAGAGAGAAATTGGAAAAATTATTAATCATTCACAGACTGTTGATAAAAGGAATATCATCTATTTGGAGTTGGAGGGAGGTAGATTCAGATATAACAAAGAAGAAAGAAATTACCAAATATGTAATCTCCACTCTCCCACAAAAGCCAATTACAGATTTATTTAAACAATCAAGTTTTATGACAGTAATTTTCTATGCATCTTGTAAACTTCCATCTAATTTGGGGTGACTGGCTCCCAATTCACCATTTTATAGAGATTTATTGTATCAATAAGGAGAAATACTTTCTTGACGTCATCTATGCCCTTCTCCTCTTCTCTGTTTCTCCCACATTGAGCCCTCACTTTACTCCGAATCTCAGGAGACTCACAGGCTCTATTGATGGCTTTTTCATGGTTACTGATTCTTTCCTTTGCTGGTCCTATGGCACTAATCCACTGTCTTTCAGTCATTTCTCCGTGTCTCCACTGCTCACCGAAAGCCAATTTTCTTTGCACTTCAAGTAGAAGAAAACTCCTCCATCAGTCCACTTTCCTACTGATAAATTTTCAAAATTTCTAGAAGTCCTATGATGGTGTCAGATAACACCATTTATCTCATTTTTAGTGTTATCTCAGTGGAGACATGTCTTGACACATAACGTGTGGTTGTTCCCGTCTGAAAGCGAATCTACCTCATTCTAGGAACATGACAACCTTTGTCTCCCCTGCTTTGGTTAAGAGTCCTAATTACTCTGACCAGATAGATACCTGACCTTCCATTACAAAATCACATTTTATTGTACAAAATCAATTTTGCTTGTAAAATTCTTCAGTGATTCCTCGATTTCTATAAGGTAAGTACAAATCATTCAGCATAGCACACAAGGCCCTCTGTGGTTTTGCCCCTGCCCTATCTCTGAACCTCCATCTTCAGAGTTAGCCCTGCTTCTGACACTGTACCCAGCCACTCTCTGCATCTGATCTACTTACCCTAAATATGAACTGAGAAATTAGGCCTCCATTAAGGACCCTTAATCTGTCAAGAACACAGTGCCTTCACTGCCCACCTTGGGAAGACCTAACTTTCTTTCAAGATACTATTTCACCTCGCCTATAAACTCTTTCCTCT
This sequence comes from Furipterus horrens, assembly GCF_987537825.1. Lineage (NCBI taxonomy): Eukaryota > Metazoa > Chordata > Mammalia > Chiroptera > Furipteridae > Furipterus > Furipterus horrens. The sequence goes on from NW_028327174.1 coordinate 30,163,752, forward strand.
ATCATTTGAAAATAGTGGTCACTTGTTCATTTGTTGATTGTTCTGAACCTCAAGTTACTCCTTTATGGTCCTTCACTGAATGTATTTGTTTATGCTTTTGTTTGCTACTGCTATATAATAAAAAGATATGTTTTATTTTTGTTTTTTATTTTATTTTTTAAAAAATCTTATTCTATTCTTAGTAGCCTACACAGAACCAGACAGAATAAGAAGCCAGTAAGTGTTGCTGGGTAAATGAATGAATTTTGTATAATAAGTGACTTTTCAAAAATGTTATTGACCAACTTAATTACTAAAATTATTCTTCTTAATTAAAACTTATTTCCGGTTGTTTTAAATAATCAGATTTATTTTCAAATGATAGCTATATTCCATCATTTAAACAATTCAAGAGGAAATTTTATTCTAAGGTCGATTTCAAAGAAAAAACTCTCAAAATGAATTGAAAATCATTAGTGTTGTCAGAATAACTACATTGAGATTACTTTTTTCTTCCATTAAGATTTCACAAGTGTTATATTTGCTGGGATAGTTTGTTTGATTTTCCTAGTATTTACTTACTTTAACCTAGAATTATTTGCATTAAAAATATTTAATTACCATTTTCTAGGTACCTGTAGCATCCTTTATATTTTTTATTAACATGTGCATTCACACTATAATTGATTGTACATTTCATTACTGTACTGTAAACTTAAGGACAGAAGCTTAGTTGTTTAGTAATATGTGGCATAGATTTTAACCACCTATTATATTTCAATCATTGTAGTATAACCCCAAAATGTATTATATCATCTCCACTTAACAACAAAAACTACATAGCAGGTATTGTCATCTTGGTTTTACAGATCAGAATATTGATGTCAACGATGATTAATTAACTTGTCCCAAGCTCCACAGCCAATAAATGATAGAACTGGGGCTCAGCCCCACTCTGACTCCAAAGCTAATGTTTACTGTGACTTTCATACTGCTTCTTACAACACATAAAATCTTAAGCAGAATATTTATATTCTAAAAATAGTTTTCATATCTTAAGTTAAAAAACAAAATAAAATTTGATTCAATTCTTCTGCCAACAGCCAACCCCCTTTCTTCTCTGCTTTGCAGGAATACCCTTCCAAAGAAAGAGTTGTCTATATTCACTTTCTTCAATTTTTTTCTTTCCTCTAAAAAATATTCCAATCAGGTTTTCATCACCTCTGCTCCTCTGAAATTGCCCATTAGAGTCACCAGTGACCTGCATAGCTAAATCTAATGTTGGTTTTTCACTCCTCGTCTTACATAATCTATTAGGAACAGCTGTCAGTGTTGATCTCACTCCTACTTGAAATATGCTCTCCACTTGGCTCCCACATCCTTTAGTTTTCCTCCTCCATCTTTTCTTCTCCCCAACTTCTAATGGCCTTAGCTCTTAAGTCTTTATCCTATAATCAAATAGCTTTAAATGTCATCTATATACCAACAACTCCTAAATGTATATCACTTACACAAATGTCAGTCACAAACTCCACTTTCACACATGCAACATTCTAAGACTGAACTCTCCATCTTGCATCCCAAACTTGTTCCACCCAGAGATGGCCACTCTGGATGACCAATTCCAGTTGCAGCTGTTCAGGTCAAATCCTTAACCTGGATCTCCTTCTCTCAGACAGCATATTCAGGAACTCCTACTGGCTCTCTCTTCAAAACATTTCTAGGATATTACTTCTCATCACTTTCATTAGTCTAGACCATCATCCTCTCTCCCATGTATTACCACAATAGCCTTATACTGGTCTCCCTATTTCCCTTGCACCTTTATAATCATTTTCACACAGAAGTTGAAGTGATCTTTTTAAAATGTAAGTCGGAAAATGTCATTATTCTGTTCAAAAATCCTGAAATGGCTTCCTGTTTCACTCAAACAAAAGTCAAAGCCCTTACAATGGTCTATTGTTGTATATCGTATTGGAGTTCTAAAAAATGTGACTTTTTAAATCTTTTATTTCACTATCAAAAATTTAGTCTGATTTTAGGAAATCTATCTCATATAGAAAAAAATGTTTAAAATATTTAACATTCTCTCATTTTTCAATGGTAAAGGAATGACAACATATGGTTAAAACTTGAAGTCTGTGCCAGCTGCTTGAATAAAAAATAAAAAAAAATCTGACTTCACTTATTGAACTACTTCTTGAAGTATTTTTCTTCCTTTTTTTTGTATAAAAGTTCATTTTTTTTATTTTTCAATAGCTATGTAAAAGTTGCCTCCCCCCCCCAAAGATTCTTAGTGAATGTGAAATTATTCTGGCTTAAAAAATCTATATACAGTCAAGAAATTAATAAATAACTATTTAGAAAGCATGTATTCTTAGCCCAGAAGAATTTGTTTTTATTAATAAAAATGACAAAATGGAGGTTGGCAGTAACTATCCACAGAAACTTATCAAAATTTTCTTGCTATTTTTAATATGAAAAGCTCACTAATATGTTAAGTTATACATGAAGAAGCCTAACTCAATGGGGAAAAAGAACATTCTAAATTATCTGAGGAATGAAGTGAATTTATAGTTTCCATTCTAACACAGAAATATGAAAACTGAATAGAAAGTCAATTACAGGTAAAAGAGAGAACACTCAAGAAATCACTATGCATTCCAAAGAATCATTAACAAGGTTGATTTTTCAGAGCTTCTTTTAAGCTGAGAAATATGTCCATATTATCTTAAATAAGAATTATGTGTATTAAATAATATAAAATAAGACTTTTAGTTTTCTCTCTGTGAACAAGTAACAATTTAATTTTTGTAATCTAAACTTTACTAATCTCTTTACTGACTAAATAATGAATATAATGCTGATATACAACTTGCCATTTTCTTTATTGTGTTTTACATTATTTATTCTATTTCATGGGTAAGGGAAAACAAGGCTAAGAAAGGTTGAATTTATTGCTCAAAGGAGAAGATTTTATTAGACATAGAGCCTATATTTGAACACAGTTATATCCAGATCCAAACCTTGACTAGTTCTCCCCATACATAGTTCACAGAGTGACATATCGGAGTTATTCTTACTTTAATGACATGATGTCATAAACTACATAGTTCAGTTAAAGATGTTCACTATAATATAATCTAGAAGCCCAACATTCATCTTTAGTCCTCCATTGTCCTAGTCCACTAATATGCTGTCAGTTAAATATTGATTATCAATTTTACTTTTAAAGTAGTTCTTCTGTCTTTCCTCGTGTTAGTTACCTTATTCCCACTTTGGACCTGGACTCTTTATCACTGGGCTAAATTAATTCATCCTTATTCCTGAGGCTGGATGCTGCCCAGCCACTCCCCCCCAAAAAAGAATCACCCATGTTTTATTTGACACTCTGAGTAAGGAGTGCTCCCTAGTATCCAGATTAGACAGCCAGCTCACTGTGAGAATAATAAAACCTGTGGCACCTTCCAATTGGATCATAGGCTTTGGCCATCTCCAGTCCTCTGATAATCGCCCAGTGCTTAAACAAGGTGCCATCAAAGTTCCACTGGGAAATATAAGACCGTGCGTTCTGTTTATACTCCTCATACTTAACACCATCAGATAGCGTCCAATTCAAGCTGCCCCATTGCTCTCCCAGTCACTTTTCTTTTCCTTCTTCCCATCCCTGGGTGAATCTCTTTCCATGAATCTTCCCCTATCTGCCTAACGCTGTTTCAATTTGCCTCTTTCTCCCTAGCATTCTCATCTTCTATTAACATATTTTCCCATCTCAGTTTTTTTTAAACCTTATCTTTCATCTCCTTGTCTCACAAATAGATCTCTTCTAAACACCATACTTATCTTGAGGTTCTTATAATAGAGCCTGATCATTTCTATGCAACCGATATGACTCCAGAAAAGAAAGAAAGATACCCTTCTCCCTGTCCACCATTAGGGACCTCCGATCACACTCTCAACTCTCTGTCAAAAGCCCTTCTTAGAAATTTTACCACCCAGTTAACTATTCCCAGTCTTACAGTCTTACAGAATAATTTATAACCTTTTAGATATTCTTTTATATATCTTCATTGCTTCAATACCCAATATTTTTTTTACCATACCAATATTGTGTTTATCCTTAGCCTTTTTTCCCCCCTATATCTACAATTTATCCAGGATCTGAGTTGGGAGTTCTTTCACCTTGACATACCCAGAAATTGTAAGTTTATCTCATAACAGCATTCACCCACCAAATTCCTAGGATCTCATAATAATCCAGGAGAGTTCACATTTTTAATTGTTATCAACTTCCTATACTTTTAACTCTCTTGTTGAAATATTTCCTTTTGCCATTAAGAAAAAGCTTGAATTCCTTTGCCAGATCCACACAGTTCTTAAGCATTGTTTCAACTATTTTTCTAACTGCATACTCTTTAACTTCCCACAACATGACCATATACCACGTTCTAGTCACAGCGAGCTGCTCATTATGTATCAGCCACATTTAATCTTTTTATGCGTATATATGCTTGTCTGTGGACTTTTTTTTTCTTAGAATATTCCTTTCTAAATCTCCATCTGATTATGATCTACTTACCCATTTCAAGTTATTACTTGCCTTCCCCATTCTCTAATGCAATGTTAACCATTCTTTCCTTTGTGCTTACAAAGAGTAAATACTCCAAGTATAGTAATTTTTAAAATAAGCTCACATGTAAAAATTATAATTTTAACAATCCCCATTGATTGCATAACCAATCTCATCACTCTGTGTACTACTGCTGTAGTTCCATATTTTAAGATTAAACACAAAAGTTCAAGAGGATGCCTCAAATATTTATGAAAACATCATTATAATTAATAATATACTTTTTTATTTTAAGAATCAATTTTCCTCTTGAAATAAAGTCACTTCCAAAGGAGTCCATGCTCACTCTAAAACTGATTGGGATTAATCGTGCAACCAACAATGCAGATTTATTGGCCTGGACTTCTCTTCCATTGTTTCCAAAAGAGTAAGTATATAATTTGTGATTAATACAGCTCCCATCTCAATCAATAAAAAACCTCCTTGAAACTAAGTATTTTCCACAGTGTATAACATAATGACAAGGTCAAGAAGGCATTTTGTCCTAAAATTGAGCTAGCTCAAGATAGATCATGATTATTGAAAGTAGGACTGAAAAAGAAAATTTAGAAATGGATTTGAAAACAGGCCTCATGTTTAACTTGTCAACTGTATCATTTGCAATGAGAAGGTACTGGCATGATCCGCTACAATTGCTTTTCCTTTTCTAACCAGCCAATCTCTGCATTTAGTACTTCAAAATTGTTCAGCTCAATGCTGTCATTTAGAAACAATGTAAATCATGGAATTCTGGCTTAAGTGTAATTACACAATGTTACTCACTGGTTTACTTATCTTTTATTGACAAGAAATATTTGTAACTTTGAGATGACATTTTTCAGAAAAGTAAGGCAACTATGAGTTCAGGTATTCTATTAGAACTAATGGCCATTGCAAAATTAACTGATAATTTAACTGTATTTGGAACTATCAATACTTAAGATATTTGATAAAATTACTTACATGATTTTCTATACTATTAAGGAAAAATATTTCAAATAAATCAGCTTAGTTATTTTTCACATAGCAAGACTTATTTAGAATCAAGTTGTAAAGTACACGACCTCTGAAAAATTAGAAACTATGTTATTTTAATATTGTTGTGAATAATGTTCTTGCCCTATTGTTTTAAAAATATGCTAAGAAAATTTTTTATCAGTTTTTCTTTTCCACATCTAGTAAATATAAATAAGTTATCATCAAAACAAACATCAAAAATCTTCTAAATTGCTTTTATTGGATAGTTCTGTACTGGTGTGTGTGCATATGTGCATACATGTTGCTGTATTATTTGCTTTGATGCAATAGCCCATTTCCAGGTATATGTTTCTTGAAGACAGGGAATGAATTTATCTTTGTAATATCTATCATCTAACGTAGTGCCTCTTATAAGTAGGCAATCATTAGAGGTTTGTTTACTAAATTGAATTGGAAAAAAAATTAATTTCTATAAGATATTTAGAATGGGAATAAAATTTCAAAAGTCTGTAAGAGACAGTTTTGTCCTCAAAGTAATACCTACTGTTGTTAGCAGATATTTCAAAAATCTGATTTGTGAGTTAGAACTTTCATTACTTTCTCACCAGGAGCAACTATGCAGGTACCTGCCTTTTCATGAGTGAGTTTCTTTAAAGTTTCAACTGCAATATTTATAAAATCCCACGTATTTGTAGAATAATATGTCTAATTGTTCACTGAAAAAAATTTAATCCATTTTATTTCCTTCAATCATCTAACATACTACTTTGTACATAATAAGCAAACAATGAATGTTAAATATATAAAAAATTTTAGGATATTATTGTCTTTCAAAGTAATGTTCAAGGCCTTTTCTAAATGGTTATAACAGTAAAAATACTGTCTCCACATTGTTTTGTCACATGTCACTTACCACTGGTAAACATTTTGTATGTAAGTGGCCATAGACAGTGGTCATCTTTAAGTAATGCCATTTGGGACCGATATTAGGTGGTGTTTTCCTAAGGAAAAGTGTCAAAACTGTTAACTTCTCGTGAAAATCAGAAAATCTGCCCCTCTCCTGGGATAAACAATTTAAAGGAATTTGGTTTTCTTTAAGACATCAGAAATCCATCACTGAAACAAGTGGGGAGATGCCATGACTCCCACTGTGCTCATTGCTCCAAGTTACAGAGATTCTAATGCAATTCATTTGCTGCAAGTATGCCCAGATTATAGAAAATAGATCACTTAATTTAATTTTCTTCCACAGAATGACCCTTGCCCATTAACCTTTGGTATTGAATCTGTCATTTATTATAGTTTGACTTGCCCATACCTAGCCATGTGGAATTGTAATGAGCACTTACATACTTTTTCCAGCATACATACAACCTGAAAATATGCAGAATTAAAGGCTTCCTGTCTCTGTGGTTTCCAGAAGTGGGTTTCAGAAGAACCAATGGTTATTAAACTCAGATGTATCATTTATGGCTGCATTGAGAATGCCTACAAATAAACCTAAACTCTGACATTTTCGAGCACACAAACTCGCCTTCAGGCCTATAAAAAATATGCCACAAGTACAAAATAAAATTTTGACCACAGAAATTTTATAATCCTCTCTTTTGTTGCAGAACTTCTGTTGCATCTATACTGTATTCACAATGCCTTCTCACTGTTATAAGAAAGTGTTATTTTCACCTCAACAATTTTTGTGAGCTACCTTTTCTACTTAAATTCAAAACAAATAGTGCAGCAGTTACTTAGCATTTCTAAATTGAGGTAAATTCCTTCAATGCAGAGATTCTTAGCTCTGAATGAGCAATCTCCTGGGGAGACCATCAACACTCTTCTCTTCGTAATTCCACTGACCATCTTCCTTATCCTAATATTTTCTGTTTACAGGAAGTTTATGGAAATTTATTCTCTGCACCATGCTTGCAATATCTCAAAAGACATTTAAGTGCAGTCCATTATCAGAAAGTATGTTAGCTAATATCAAACACACAAAGAGAGTAAAGAATAGTGCCAAACATCTTTTCCTCCTTGAGTTGCCCCGGAGGGTATATTATTTCAGTCTCTGTTGAACAGCCGGAAGTTCATTCTTCCTACACCATTTTTGCTTGGTATACCCCCTCAGACATATCTTGAAATCAAGTGCTCTGATTTCAGTCTGCTCCCTACGCCTCAGGGTTAAGACCATGGTGACTGTTGTTGATCCAGACTCCAGCCCAAGAGGAAACTGACAGATATTGACATTTATTCTTGAGTCACCTCATCCTTTGTAGACATCAGCTTAGATCACTCAGTTTTTCAGAGTGAAGCATGGCCAAGACATATAAATACAGTAAGGTTATAAATATAACTGCCCTGGCTGGTTTGGCTCAGTGGATTGAGCGTCGGCCTGCGAGCTAAGTGTCGCTGGTTCGATCTTCCAGTCAGGGCACATCAGAGAAGGAAAACTCTGACTCCAAAAAACCTCCACTGCCTTGCGGCATACCTCTTCAGGGGAAAGGCTAAGGGAGTAAACCCCGACAGAAAATCCGGAGCCGGAGTCCCTAAGGCGGTTTGACGTTGTAGTCAACACCGACAACTCCTGCGGCGCACCTGAAGCCAAGCTGTATTGACTCCGTCTTTCCCTTGGATCCTTCAGCTGCGAAGAGAGGGGGGGTCTGCTGCATGGGCAACAGCAGACCCTCCATATCACCCTGCCCAGGCTCTGTAGCTTCAGCTTCACTGGAGAGGACACTCCAGCGTCATCGCAAGATGTCGAGTCAACACGGGAGGAGACAGATACCGTGTCACTCCCGAGTCGGACTGCACAACCATTCTCGGCGGTGCAGATAGACTCTTAAGAAGCTACACCATCGTCTCTCAAGACGGACGGCTGCCGACGATGGATAAATATAACTCATTCCACAGCTTAGATGCAAAGAGAAATGCCATTAATATATCACACTTTTCCTCATCGCCTCCTAACCTGTAACTCATGAGGAGGAACAAACTTTTCAATGATGACAAAAAAATTAGTCAATTCAGTCATTTAAATAGTCCTTTTAGAAGTATGCAGTCTGTTTTGAATAAAATGCTTAGTCATTCAGATATCCTCTTGAGATGCTGATTCTCTTCCTAAGGTGATATCTGGATACAAAGGATCACAGAAGAAACAGATTATCTGGCCTGGTGACTTGACCTCCAGTGTCCAAATCAAAGGCACACAGCTAGTGTAACCTGTGACTGGTGCTCTCCCAGCCTGACCAGGGCTTACTGACACACTCCCTGGGTGGTGTGGGCTCTTGCAGGCACTGTAGAACCGTCTGAGGTTTACCTGCAACACCCATTGGACCTCATCTTATCTTCACCCTTATCACAGAGGTTCCTTATGCCTACCATATGACCCCACCTTTGGGAAACTCCCTCACTCAGATGTCTTTAGCTTTTTCTAGGTCCCATCTTTTCTATACAGAAACCAAAGACAGCCCAACAAAGCTAAGCTCAGGGGTACATTCTGCCTATTTGCCACTTGGTCCCAAGTTTAAAGTCATGCCATAAATTGCTACAGGAACAGCTCAAGAGGTTATTTCTTTCCAGGATCTGAAACACGAAGTACAAAAAGGAGCCCCTCCGCTTTCAGTACTATCCTGTACTCATTTATCTAATGCTCCTCCCCATCTGCCTTCCAGAAGAGGGGGAGCTGGAACCTCTGTGTCTGTGCCATGCTCACCCTGTTCCCTCTTCGTCTTCTGCTCCCCACCATTCCAAAGTGCCAGAAAGCAGTGGCTTTTGCTTTACCACATTATCCATCCAAGGTGCCACATTCTCCTCCCTCAGTCCTGTTAACCCTTTACTGTGGACAGTATGATTTTCTATAAGCGCTGTCAAGAACATTAACATCTGAGCCCTCTAAGTTTGGCGTTAGACCTTCTCATTCTTCCTTTTGCATTCTGACTGAAACAAACCAAAACTTTCCCCAAACTAATGGCTACTTCGGACCATTTTGGAGAAGATTGTAAACTCCAAAAGGCAAAAGGAAAATCACATTAATAATTTTCTAATTTTTACCCCATTAAGCTATTTTTAGCTTGCTAATACTGGCCCCCTGGTAACATTATACCAACACAAACAAACAAACAAACAAACAAACAAAAATGCTTTCGCAGGATGAAAGAGAAATAGAACAAAAGAATAAAGACTTAAAATTAATTCTGCTAGAAGAATATTCTTGAATTATATAAAAATATCTTCCCAATAATGTTTACAAATTATATTCCCATAGGCAGATACTTTCTAACAATACCTTTGCATATGAAAATAAACAAGACAGGACTCAGAAAACTAAAGGTCTAAAGAAAGCTTTATTTGCTGGATTTTTCAGCATATTTTACATAGTGTCTGTTAAAGAGCAAGGTGGAATTCTATGTTGTTTTCAAAAAGACTCAACCAATGCCTCGAGGTTCTTTATAAACTTAAATTTAATTGTATTGCCTTTCAGTTGTACGTTTTTAATTTGGTATGTTAAAATCAAAAGCTTTTCTAAGTGATCATTGGAACAGTTTACCAGTAATTGAATTTATATATACAACCAGGTATAGCTTTCTTTTTAATTCCTGTAAGTATCTATGGATTTGGATGTTATTGAAGGTGTTAAAACCATCCATGAATTCTTCCTGTTTAAAGTCCTTCCAGTATGCACTCTCATTTACTATGCTAATTTATAATATATTTTCAAAGATTATGAATATTCTTTCTGATTTATGCATAAAGAAGAATTTCTTCTGTGAGGTCCCACAACTATTTTGATTCTGCAGATCAATGCTAATTTAAATATTTCCTTTCTATAAATTTAGAGCTTATATATTTATAGATGTCCAGGGAATTTATTCATTCTGTGGGGAAAAAAAAAGTTCTGTAGAGTTAGCCATTGTGAAAACAACTGTGTCATGTGAAAAATAAATGTAGATACCTGTGAACATAGCCGTGCATGTAGAATATTACAAATGAACTACTAATCAGTATCTAGGCTTATGGACTATTGTATTTCTCTTCTTGCTACAGACTGAAGCCACTAAGATAGCTGATTTTGTTTATATTCCAAAAGAACCTATTTATAGGTCAACATTTTCCTTGTGAAGTGACTCCTTTCCGTATGTGTTTTCTTTGGCAGCAAATCCACTCTTGGGTCTATGCTATTCAGCATGACATTACAGAGTGAGCCTCCCATAGAAATGATAGCTCCAGGGGTGTGGGACACAAGCCAGCCATCCTCAGTGACCCTGCAGGTAAGTGCCAGGCTTTGAAACTAAAGCACTTAAGGCAAGTATTGATTGATAAGTAGCTTGTTGTCAATTACAGAAACAATTTTCTCCTAGGATCACACATTTTAATCGTCTTCTCTTCCTCCAGCCACTGGGATTTGTAAAATCTCGACCGCTTTTATTTTGTATTCAGTACTCTCCAAGTACTTTTCTCTCAGCTTATGTAGTAGCAATTGCAAGCAATTTTCCATGCAATATGATCATTAAAGAGAGGAACGGAGCATTGCCATTAATAAACTCATTGTGTGCATTCATTTTTTTACAATTGTTTAAAATAAAATCGGTCATTGGTATTTATTGTTAACTCGGTACCTTACTCACATCTGCCTCTGCATTGTGTCATGTTCTTTAAAAATCTCTTCTATTGTACATTTCCTAAATGAAGAGTACTTAGCTGAGTAGTGGGGGATAAACTCCAACAAAATCCATCTATTATACTTTCTTTTTTCTTAAAGCATCTCTGCTTTTTTTATCATAAATGAAAGGTGATTAGTGATTTCAGGCTTTGGTTCTTACTGCTAAGAACTCCTTATTTGTTCATGATTGTAAGGGATCATATTAGTCAGAAACCTGAAGCATGGCCACTTTGATACATGAAAATGCTGGGAATATAGATTTTCCAGCTCTATCAGAAAAGCTGGGAACTGCTTTCTGGGCAGCTCTCTCTTGAAAAGGATTTTTCAACATCTGCGCTATGGACATTTTGGATCAGATAGGTCTTTTGTTCTGTGCATTGTAGGATATTCAGCAGTATCTTTGTCTTCTACCCACTAGATGGCAGTAACACCTCCCCAGTTCTAACAACCAAATATGCCTTCAGGTATTGTAAAATGCCCTCTAGGGATAGATAAAATTGCCTTCGGGTGAAGACTGCTTCTAGAGGAAGCTAGTGGAGACTCTAGGCTTTTAACTTTCTACATTTGGGGTGAGGGATGTAAGCGAGAAATTTTAGCAAGATGAACAAGATGCTGAAAATGGAAGGCAAAAGTAATATTGATAGGAATGTGGCTTCCCCTCTGAAGGAGGAAGGATGTCCCCCCCGCCAGAGAGTAACCAAGGATCCTTTTCTAAACTGTGGACACAATGATAAGAGTAGTTGTTCAGGTTGGATCTTGGCACAATCACAGACTCTCAACAATCAGGCATATGGATTAGCAAATGTTCCACTGTAACAGGACAACTACCTTTCTTTAAGAGGATGAATGTATTCTAAGACTTTCCTTCCAGGTACACACCACTCCAGCTTAACAAAAATCTTCCAAGTCAGATCATTGCCAGAGCTTTGTGGCAATAAATTCATAATCACAGGGCTCTTTAGTGGCTGTAGTGGGAAAGAAGTAAGGGGGACCGTGAGATGAAACGGTTCTTGATTCTTCTCAGATGAAGGGAAAGCTATTTTCAGAACACAGGTCCTGGTAGGTGGAATATGAAAAAAAGTTTCAAGTACTTCACAGCAGTATAGGCTTCCAAGTAGACATCTGGAGCCATACCGAATTCATCTTACAAGAGGGGCTGGAGGCATGTAAATATTCAACAGTATGCAAAAACATTAAATCATTTGATTTTTGCAAAATAATTTTAAGTGGTATAGACATGAAGGGAAAATTCTTAGAATATTCTTAATTGGTGATGAAATATACCAAGTAAAATAAGAGTTATTAAGCTATTAAAACCCTTAATAACCAGTATCACTCTAATTATATACAGCTAAATTTAGAGCAGAGTTTTTGAATCTAAATATTATGAGAGGGTGAGGAAATTAGAAGGAAGTTCTGCAATCAGTGTTTGCGTTAATACGAGTATCAGAAAAAGACATCATACTGAGAGTTAGGAAATCTGGATTCTAGACTTAACACTCTTACAGGACACTTTGTAGCTGTGAACAAGTCACAATTCACCCAACCTTCTATAATATTCTCTCCTCTGTACAATGAAAGGATTATACTATGCCCGTCTGAGTTCTTTCGGGTCTGTACTTTTTTCTTATCTTTATCAGATGGACAGGTACTGCCACACTGTAGCCAACCCAGTAGGATAACTGGTACGACATGTCCCAGAACCTGATTCCTTCCAGTCTCTCATTTCTGGGGGGGTTCTATGGTTGATGTGCTAACTGAAAGCAGTGGATAGAATGAAGTAGACCTGAGTTCAGAAATGGAGACAGATTTTTGCAAGATTCTATCAACCTGAGTCTCCCTCAACTTCCTGCCTCTCTCCTTCCACAATTGAGTAGAGTGGTTCTATCACAATGGAAGAACCAAAAGCAGAGTTGTAGTTCATATTGTTCTTATTCTATTCTATATTTCTCTGCTTCCTCAGCTGCCTACTCGTGTCTCATTCACTACATTCTGGTTAGCATGTCCTCACCGCACTTTGTCTGGAAGCCCACTGGTTCCTAGTTGCCAAATGCAGTGGTGGTTTCCAGTCCTCTTCATACCGTCCCTCTCTGATTCGTGCCCCCGTGTATCGCTTCCCCATCACAGAGCATGCGTCCCCTCTGGCTCTGGAGTTACTGCTCTTTTATGTTTCTCCTCATACTTTTCTGTGCTTATCCTTTCTCTGTGTCCTTTGCAGGCTCCCCTTCTTCTGCGAGTCCTCACTGTTGACAGTTTTCAAGGGTTCCATCTGCTGCTCATTGCTATTCTTAGTACCACATTCTTAAAAAGATATATGGTGATATAATTATAGTACCCTACAATTCTTACATTTAAAGTGTACAATTCAGTGGTTTTTAATATTTTTACAGATATGTACACTATCACCACAATCAGTTCTAGAGCATTTTTATCACTTCAAAAAGAAATCTCATAACCTCTAGCTATCACCTTTTATTTACCCATATTTTATGACTCTGAACCCTTACTAGTCTATTTCCTGTCCCTATAAATTCACCTATTCTGCACATTTTATACAAACAGAATTATAAAATATGAGGGTTTTTTTGTGATGGGCTCTTATGTTTCAGAGTACGTCTGTGTTGTGGTGTCAGTATTCATTCCTTTTTTATTATTGAATACTATTACATTGTATGGATATACAGCATTTTATCCACTTATTAGTCAATGTGAATTTAGCTTGCTCTCACCTTTTGGCTATTAAAAATAATACAAGTTTATGTGTGGACGTAAGTTTTTACTTATCTTGAATATATACCTAGCAGTGGAATTGCTGGGTCTCATTCATTTCTAAAGTTTCACTGACAGTATCTATGCAAGTTCACTTCTGAGTCTGGAGCTCTAATTCAGATTCCTTCACATCACAAGCTTCAGACAAATATAGCCACATGCCTAGCAAAACTCCCACCAGAGACCTTATAACCAACTTCAAAGACGACATATTTTACACTGAGCTCACCTTCCTCTCAAAATTGCTTTACCCCCTGAATTATTGATCTCTGTTCATGTCCCCAAGCACACCTAGTTGTTTTAGTTGCTTCCTCCCTCTTCCTCCCTATTCATATGCAGCCCACACTATATCCTGCCAATTTATCTTCCGTATGTTCTGAAAATCTCTCCTCTCAGTTCCCCACATCATCTGTTCTAGGTTACAACAGTTTATCTGGTTTTCCTGCCTTTAGTTTTGTCATTCCCTAATCCAAAATCCCCAAGTGTGGTCCTTCCAAAACTTAAATCTGAACCTGCAACTCTCCTTCTTGTACTTGTCAATATCTCAGCGCTACCTAGAGAATTAAAGCCAAGCTCTTATAACATGATTCCCTCCCATAGTTTCTCCTGCCACTCTTTGTGTGGCACTTAAGCTCCAGCAACTTTGAAAATGTTGTAGCTTCTGATTTGCACTGCCCTGCTTTTACTTCATATATATTTATGAATACTGTTCTCTGCCTGCAAATTCCCTTTCCTTCTCCCTTTACCACCTACTGCCCACCCCACCTCTGACTTTGCTTGTGTAATTGATATTCATCTTTTGGGATCAACGGACCTTCAACTAGGTATCTCTTCTTTACTCCCTTCTCTCTTTGCATCCCAAGCACAGTTAAGTACCCTTCCTCTGTGTTCACATAATAACCCATAAGATTTTTTATCAACATATTTACATTATATTTCTTTCCCACTACTGAGAGATTTCTCATAACATTGACAGTATTTTATTCCCAGCATCTAACACAGTACCTGGTATATAATATATGTTAAATTAATAACATGTGTTCATACTTCTGATCACTACAATAACCCAACCCCCATATATATATTTCTAAATGTAGCATTTTGGTCCACCAATGTAGAGTTCTTCCTTTTATGTAAGTATGTCTTCTCCTTAAATCACAGTTCTTAACTACTCAATCACCCAAAACATTTTACTTTAGCTAACACCTTGTGATGTGCTATCTTCCATTATTAGTGATGTTGAGGAAGGCAACAGCTTAGTACTGATTAAAAAGAGGATACCAAAAACAAATATCAAAACAAATTTTAGAGGTTACAAAATGAAACTGCTTGAACTTTTTCACACAAATAAGAACCTAAGTAGATTAAACTGTTTTTCCAACTCTAACTCACACAAATCTACCTCATAATGTTCCTCAGGTTTCTCTGAGATCCCAACCTAACGTAATTCAGCAGAGAAAATAAATGCTGTAGATGTTCTAGTATGAAAATGAAAAAAAAAGTATGATAACCTTAAGCAAATATACGGAACACTAGAATGTTTAGCTTATTTATATAGTTTGAAAGTGTATTTTTAGCTAACTGTTACATTATTTACTAAAACCAGATTATCACTGAAACATAGCTAATGGAAAGCTCACTGAGCCAGGAAAAAAAGTAGACCTGCATCTGGCACTGTCTATAAATCTAAACTACAGAACCAATGCAAAATATTCCATTGCTCATATACTTGCAAAACTGGTCTTTACCAGAGAAGATTTCACTCTCATGTCTACAAAATGGTTCACAGACTCATGAACCAAGTGATTACATGAAAAAAGTATAATTACCATCTCTAATATTTTTCATTTCATAAAAGAAATACATTTTAATTCTTAAATGTAGAAAGGTTATAATTTCACATTAAATAAAAACATTTAATTTTATGAAATGTTCATATATTGTTATTTTTCTTTTTTCCTGAAACATTATAGATTACTAATGTATGCTAATTATATAAATAATTGAGGATTTGCTAGGTTCCATGTATACTTAAGTATCAAGTTCAAATCCTCATGATTCTTTCCAAACTTATTTTAAAGTAATAAATAGCACAGAAAGTACAGGAATTTTTCTTTTATCTCTACAAATCTAAGATGTAGATTAATAAATTAATTATGTATTTTTGTTTTTAGTATATGGCAAACCATTTCTTTATTTCAGATTGACTTTCCAGCTACTGAGTGGGAATATACAAAACCTGATTCTGAAGATAATGGAAATAACCTTGAAGAACCACCAAAAGAGTGTTTAAAACATATTGCCAGACTTTCACAGAAACAGTCTCCCTTACTGTAAGTGACCCCGGTCTTGTCAGTCAATGTTGCTTGCTATTTATGACCCCATCGGCCACACTGGACGTATTCATAACTTTAAAGAGTGAAAAAAAAAAATAAGAGTGAGCCTTCCTTCCTGCATAATCTCTTTCATTTACTAAAGTGACACCTGTGGGATACTCAATTAATGTTTAGGCACAAAATTAGTAATTTTGTATGTCTTTTAAAATTTATCTTTCCTGTGATATTAAGCAACTTTAACTTTAGTCAAAGGAAAAATTTTAAAAGATGGGAAGGAAATCATTCAGTTCAAACAAAAAAGCAGAGAATGATTAGATATATATCAGCATTTAGTAGGGATAAACAATTGTCTAACCATCATTCAAGTGGGGGTAAAGTTGTTTTAGTAAACAGGAAAAAGCAAATTTTAATTATCTTAATAAATTTTTAAAGTACATAAATAAATCATGTTTTAATAGCACTAAATTGTTGACCAAAGAGTGCTTTAATTTTGTCAAACAGTAATTCTCTAAATAAAACAAAAGCCCCAGGAAGACCTATGAAAGAATTATGAAGTTTGTACTTATAATTTGGTAATATCTAAGCTATAACTGATTGTGCTCATTAATAACACACCAGAAACATAAAATAAGAAAGTAGTTTTTACATATATATTTTGAAAGATACATAACATGATAAGGCATTTTATTCCAAGAATGAGAAATAATTTAAAGGTTTTTAACAAGGGAGTCATGTAACCTTAGTAATCTTTTAAAGTAATTCTTTTGACCACAAGCTAAAGAATAGATTGGCAAGGAAGTAAAAGTGGCAACAACAGTGCAGCTGATATTTCAGGTAAGAGCTCATGGTGGTGAACATTGGAAGAAATAGCTAGATTTGAAAGGCATCTTTGCAGGTTGAGAAGACATGACTTAATGATTAATAGTAATTAAGGGGTAAGCCAATTGAGAAACAAAGGAATCAATTCAATCCCTGGAAAATCCAGGTTTTTTAACTGATCAATGAAACAGATGTTAGAGCCATTTTCTGGACAAAGAATGTTTGGGCCATTCTAAACTGAGTTATTGAGTGTGATCAAGAGTCCTGTTTTGGGTAATCTTGTTGCTTCCCTGCTTTCTAATTTCAACTTATATTGCTCTTTCTCTCATTCACTTCAAGACAATAACATTAGTTTGCTTCATATATTTCAAATGTGCTAGTTCCTTCCCCATATCAAGAGCTTATTTGATTTTCCCACTACTAGAAATACTCCTTCCTCATCTCTTCATATGACTGAATCATCTCATCCTGTGAGTCTTCACTTAAGTGTTATCTTCTCAAAGATGCACTAACATACTCAATATAAGATAATTTCTAAAACTTTATATTAAGTGAAAAAAGTCATAAATAAGAGAGCATTTACTCTATGATCCCATTTGTATGAAGTTCTAAAATAAGGAATATTAATATAGAGTGAAAAAAATCATACCTTTGTTTGCCTCTGGTGGCATAAAAATATTGTTTTTTATCTTCCTAGGACTTTAATTTTTACCCGACACATGCACCTGTCAAAATGTATTGAACTGAATCTGTGCATTTCTTTCTATGTGAATTATCCTTCAATAAAAGAAGTTAGTAGGAAAAAAGGCATTATTCAGGACTGGGTAAAAAGAAAAGTTAATTAAAAGAAAAAAGTTCTAGTAATTTAGTAAAATTTTGTTAAGGATTTTTTTCTTCTTCAGGCTTTCTGGTAAAGGAGGTAGTGACAAAACAGAAAAGAAGCCCAGACATACCTTTAAAAATGTGTATAATCCAATTCCTTCATTTTGCAGATTAAGATGGCTTTAAAAGGAGTTGTAGGTGTTTTATCCACTTATCTACTGATGGACAGTTAGGCTGCTTCCATTTTTTGGTGATTGTAAATAATGCTGCAATGAACATAGGAGTGCTTATGTTCTTTCAAATTAGTGTTTTGGGTTCCTTCAGATATATTGCCAGTAGTGGGACCACTGGGTCAAAAGGTAGATTGATTTTTAAGTTTTTGAGGTATCTCAGATGGGTGGTTAAAACAACTATGAAACATCTGTACAATGGAATGTTACTCGGATATACAAACAGAAGAAAATTTTACCATTTGACACAGTATGGTTGGACCTGGAGAATAGTATGCTAAGTGAAATAAGCCAGCCAGAGAAAGACCTATATCATATGATTTCACTCATATGTGGAATCTAATTAATAAATTTAAATAACAAGTAAAATAGAGAAAGACTCATAGATGGAGAGCAGATGACAGCTAAGGGGGGGAGGGGTTGGGGGAGGAAGGATTGAGCAAAAAGAAAAAAGGAGTCATGAACATGGACAACAGTGCCGATCCCGGGGAGGGCATAAAGGGACTAAATGGTAATGGAAAGAAATACAATAAAAAGTTGGAGGGGGGAATAGAATGAGCAAACGAGCTGTGTGCAGCCCAGAAGAGGGCCCACAGCAGAACTGGATCATGCCCGCACTCTGATCTCAGACTTCCAAAACTGTGAGGAAAATATTTCTGTTTTTTAATAAGGCAAAAAAAACAGAAGTTGTAGAGAAATATTCACTTTTAATATATTTAATATTTTTTATTATCGTTCTCAGGAGTTTTAGCTAATTTGAGCTGAGCACCATAGTGTCAGTTCGGAGGAGACAGTGTTCAAAAGCTGCCATTGTCATAGAGAAATGCTGTTCTTCAGTTAAACTCTGGTCCTGCATTCTTCTGGACAGAACATAATACACTGTCAGTGAGTCAATAGACCTAGTCCCAGATTTAGATTTCTTGTTTGGGACTGCTCTTAAGGGGAAAATACTTGGACATTAAAGGAAATTCTATTCATTGGCATTTTAACTCCAAACTCCCAGTGAACACTGAGAATTTAAAGCCAGAGTCCAGGGAGGAATTGAGATATTTGTTTTAGAAATGTAGACCAAAGAGTTTTCTGAACTTTGATGAAACTTGTTGTGAGGTGAAGGAATTCATCTTTAAAATATACCATTGCTTCACAAGCCACCTTGGATCTAAGTTAATTTGTAAATAAAGTAAATTCTTGCTTACCTCTCTTTTAAGTAGTATATGTTATTGGATTCAGATAAATTTTGTCTCCCTTAAAGAAGACAGAGATTTTTCCCACTAAAACAACATTTTTTAAAAAGTAGCAAGGATAAAGAAGAAGAAAAAAAACAAATGTAAATTATCTGAAGTAAACTTTTGTTTTGTTTTTTTAATTTTTCTATAAAAGAACAAAGTTAGTGAGAAATGAGCTGATGAAATAACCTATCAGACTTTTCCAAGATAAAGGATTTGTTTTCCAAAATAAACTACAATGAAATTTTAAAAAACTAAAGTAAAATTTTATACTGTGTGTTTATAGCAACACTTGTTAATATAGAGACCTCCAGTAAATCACAGTTTCCAATCTGCTTTTGCAGACTCTCTGAAGAAAAGAGAAGATACTTATGGTTTTATCGCTTCTACTGCGATAATGGAAACTGCTCGCTTCCTTTGGTCCTGGGTAGTGCCCCTGGATGGGATGAAAGAACTGTTTCAGAAATGCATACTATTTTGAGAAGATGGAAATTTTCTCACCCTTTAGAGGCACTTGGACTTTTGACTTCCAGGTAAGGATTATATAATAAGCAAGTTATTAGTGGTAAGAAAGATTGTTTGAAGAGAAAAAATATTGGACTGTATTATAAATTCAATAGATATTCTGCTTGTTCCCAATTTAAATAGCTATGAATATTAAATTTTGGTAAATGTGAACTCTGAATATAAAATTTAAACAAATCTAAGCTATAACTGTGTCTTCTGTACTAAGCTAGAGGTACAATTAATAACTATAGCTTCTTAAGTGAAAATAGTCTTATTGTTCTTACAGAAACAACAAAAAATGAAACATAGAAAAATAAAATTCTCTACTCTTTCCCCTCTCAATAGGAAAAGGTTCCTAATAATTGTAATCATACCTTTTTTACTATTTAAGTATGCAAAGTGTAGCAAAATACCTTACTTATAGTAGCTATACAATTAATATGCCAATTATAATTATAAGAATAAAAAATAAAACTATCCCTTATATACTCTCCAGATATTTTCTCAAGAAAATGAGGGAAGATTCACTGGCCAGGGAAGTGAGGGTGGGGAATGATGTCTTCTAGTTAAGAAAAAGCATGTGGGAACAGGTATGGTACTTGGCTCTGGTTTGGAGAAGCAGCTCTTCCTTAGCTTCTATTTTATATTCAAAGACATGAAAAAATATTTTAAATCAGTCTTGATAACATCAGCTCACTAATGCCATGAAGAAAGTCTGAAATCTCTGGAATCAGAGATTTGCAGAATCCAGTTCTATTCTGAATTCTCTGAAGGAAGGAGAAAGGTGGGATAGTGACGCAAAGGACTTTCAAACCAATTGGTTTAGATTTGTTTAAAAATTAGTGTTATTTATAAACTTTTCGGGTGTGAAAGGGTCGTCTTTTCCTATTATTTACGAGTTAGTAGCTTCCTCTCAATCCTCCAAGCTCAAAATTTACAAGTTTTCTTAGAATCATGCATTTTTAGTACCTCTCACATTGATTTTTCTCTTTTTTATGGTTTCTTCCATTAATAAATGTGTGCTCAGATGCCCACTGTTCATAGATAAATAACAGATAGATGACAAATAGTTATATAGATAATAACTAAATGACTGATAGATACATGAGTAAATAGGTAGATAACAGCCAGGAAGGAAGCAAGGAAAAAAGGAAGGAAGGAAGGGAGGGAGGGAGAGAGGAAGGAGGGAGGGGAGGAGAAAGGGAAGACGTTTCTGTTAGTTGTGCTTGGAGCTTTCTCCTTTATTATAAAGCTTCTCTGTGGATCCTAAAATTGACCACTTCTGCCTATTACACTGCTGTATTACTTTATAAATTATATTTTATTGCAATGTGTTTACAAGCAGCATGTGAAATGTGTAATTTTGCCCACATTAAACTAAGAACTGCTGAAGGCAAAATAGATCATCTTTGTGTTTCTATTTCCCAAGATCTTAATAATACCTAGGACATAGTAATTACTCAATATTGAATCAATCTCTTTCTAAAATACATTATGATTATTTGTTCCCTACTTTAACGTTTAAATTATGTTATTTGAGGAAATCACCTATTACCTTTCTGCTCCATATTACTTTGTATAGTTGAGTGAATTAATAAGAGAATTATAATGTAAGAAAATCAATTAAGAATTGATTGATTTCATTGGAATTATTCACAGTTCATGCTTGTATTTCAAGACCCTTCTGGAAAAGATAGAGTCTCATTTCTATTTTACTCCTAACCTTTTTTCCTGACTTAGATATGTAAGAGGAGCTGAAATCTGCAAAAAAAATTTTTACTAAATTCTAGTTTTTGCTCAAGCAAGACTTAGAATATTAGCACAAATATTACTTTATCATTCCTGGACTGATTGGATAATAGAAAATTGGTTCAAAATGGGAAGGTAACAATTTACAGAATAAGAGAAAGTTTAGGCAAATCATATACCTGATAATAGAATTGTATCCAGAATATATAAATATCCTTACAACTCAACAACAAAAAGATAACTCAATTTTTAAATGGTCAAGGGATCTAAATGGACATTTCCCCCAAGAAAATGTATTGTACAATGTCCAATAAATACATAAAAAGATACTTGACATCATTAACCACTAAGGAAATGTAAATATAAACCACAATGAGATACCACTTCACACTCATATATTGCTGGTGGAAATGTAAAATAAAAACAATTTTCTGTTCCTTAGTTATTAAATATTGCATTAGCATAATGACCCAACAGTCCCACACTTAGCTATATACCCATGATAAATGAAAAACATTTCCATTCAAACACTCATACATGAATGTTCAGGACAGCATTATCAAAAAAAAAAAAAAAAAAAAAAAAACCACAAAAACTAGAAACAGCCAAAATGGGCCTCAGTTAATGAATGGATAAATAAAATGTGGCATTTCACACAATAGAATATTATTTGATAATATAAGGGATGAATACTAATATATGTTACAAAACCAATGAACTTTGAAAACATCACGCTGAGTGAAAGAAGCAAGTTACAAAAAAAACCACTTATTGTACGATTCCATTTGTAAGAAATGTCCTGAACAGACAAATCTATAGAGACAGAAAGAGTAGTGGTCATCTAGGGCCAGGGAAGGTTGCGGGGACATGAGGAATGCTTGCAAATGGATATGAGGTTTCTTTTTGTGGCTATGGTTGCACAGCTTTGGGAACATGCTGAAAGCTATTGAGTTGTACATTTTGAGTGAATTTTATGGCAGTTAAATTGTACCTCAACAAAGTAGTAAGAAAATTTAAAGAGTGATTGGGGAGGTAAAAACAATGAATTTTTATGTCTCTAAAGCACAATTCTCTTATGAGACTTTTTTGTTTTATTAAGATGCACCTTAGTCTATTTTAAAGACATTTAAATGTGTCAACTAATATTTTTGAGTAAAGTTTTATTAAATATTTCATAAAATAAGTATGAGAATGAAACCTGTAATACTGCTCAGTTTTCTTGTTTATAAAGTAAGAAGATTCTCTGGATGGACTTCAGTACTCTCTGAATCCTGATAATGAAGTGTAATTCTGCTTATAGTGATCCTTCTCTACCTGAACAGATTTTGAAAATCTGTTTGACCCACCATTTTAAACATAAAAATTGAATTTTTACATAGTGCCCCTTAATACTACCTCATTTTCATATCCACAATACTGTCGCTACTGAGAAATACTGTTATCCTAATTTTACCTCTGTGAAAACAGGCTTACAGGGGTTAGGTTGCCCAATGTGACACTAGTAAGTTGAGGAGCTAGAATTAAATCCAGAGAGCCACCTATATCAATATAGTAGGCTATTAACATATTAAATATGTAAATAAAACTACCCTAAATTAGTTTTATTATAGTAAAATGCAGTACTTAACTATCTTATCATGCTCAGATGTTTCTACTTCACAATGTAATTCATTTTTTCTGGATACTCGGACTTTTAGAAAGGTTATAGGAACTGGTTTAAACGTAGGCTGGCATTTAGTAACTGTCATTCAGTGAACTTAGTAGGAACTTGATTTATCTGCACATCGGACAAGTTCTTATTATGCACCAAAGAAGGTCATTGAAAAGGTCCAAGTATTTCCGTTCTATTCATCCTGTGACTCCCACTCTCAGTTTCACTGAACTCTGAAAAATCTTGAGGACAAGCTGTTTCCAGAAATGAACCTCTCTACTTCTCTAAAATCAAAAGCTAACTTTTCTGAGAACAAACAGTATGTACTTGTTAAGAAAGTTGTCAAAATGAGTTCTTCAGAGATCTATATTTTTTCTCTGTATTTTTTGAATAGTCTGTTTTTTTTCAATAGTTTAACCTCTTGAGAACTGATGTGCTCCATTCTTAGCTTGGAAAAATTTTAATATTGCTGTTAACTTAATCCTCTCCGAAGATGCACCACATCCTTTTAGTTTATTTTTAGCAAGAGACATGTTGAGATTTAATTTACTTAGTGCAGGCCACAGGGTGTTAATATTTCCACTACCGACTGCCAGCAATATGTTCACCCACTAATGATACTTCCACTGGAGATGACGGTGCTGTCAGAATATCAGGGACTGAGGGCTAAGGTCTGTGGTTCTTGGCAGATGGTTGCTATTTTCTTGAACCCTGATGCACGGGCCCCACTATTCAAGTGCTAATAACAAGCAGAAATTACCCAAGGAATTAAAAGGCAGTTCAAGGAAAGTATTCATTTAAAAATAGCAGCTCTGAATTGGCATCAGAGGATTACATCAGAAGCTTAAATAAAAATTTGACAAGGTACCAGAACTTGCCATCCCACATGATGTAAAATTATTGTTTTGCAGGAAGAAGAGCAATACTTAACAGTCAGTGCCTAGCTTCCAAAATCAGTTTCCTTGGAAAATTTTTCACAAAAATGTTTGCCCAAACTACTGTGCTCTTTATTTTGAAGATTAATTTATACAAAGCCAGTCTTTACTAGCATTGTAAATAGGCAGAATAGGATATAGAAAAGGAAAACAATTATAACTTCCATCTTTGACTAAATAAGTGATGGATGATCATATGTCTCTTCCGTTAATTTATTGAGCAAAAATATGTGTACAAGGAAATTAGTATGCAATGAATCATAGAGAAAGAAGGATAACTCATATTAATTGTCTCTAAAAAACATAAACTTTAGAGGGAAGTCTTAAGCTAGAGATCACTGTAGTATATATTATCTATTGTAATCAAAGTATGAAGTGCTATATGTGCCCAAAGGAAAAGCAAATTCTTTCAGAGAAAGTAAGGAAAGCTTTACAAAGGGATTGAATTTGGACTTGAAAGAGTCATAGGAATTTTCTAAGTAGAGAAGAGAGAAAATGACATCCCAGGAAAAAAAAGAAGATTAACATGAGCACAACTAAGGAAATTCAGAGAATAGTGAGTAATTCAATGTCGTATTCAAAGAGAATTCTACATATGGTAAAGACAAGATTGCTAAAGTTGGAGGTCAGAAAATATATTTTTGAAGTTTGGGGTTTGTATGCTTGTTCACATAGAGGAGATTGAAGCACGTTTACAAGCTAAGAAGGAGGATGTATGAAGGGAAGATCAGAAAACAAAAAAGGGGCAAAATGGCAAAATGAGATGATACCAACAGCCGACAGCCTGTGACAAAAGTGTCAGTGGGAATTTTATCCAAGGAAAGAAAGGAACTTCTTCCTCTCTAGTGGAAGGGAAGAAAAAGTATGAATACTATTATAGATAAGTGGGGCTATGAAAGAGAAAAATGTGGAGGTTTCCTTATTCTTCATGAAGGAAGTATCGAGGTTATATACTAAGAATGAGGAACGTGGAATTGCATATACTCAAAGGAATGCGTGCCTCTATCCTTTGTGCACTTTTGGAGAGTTTATGGACTTGCTTCCAAATTTTACAGTTGACAACATAAGCTTTGAAATCAAACATATCTGGCTCTGCCACTTATTACTTGAATGACCTTGGGTAAGTTTCCTTATAAAATGGGGTAAGGGTATTATACACTTTATAGGATAAAAACTTATGAGAACTTTCAGTAAATGTTACCAATCATCTTTATTGTACCATCATCTTCATCATAACTATACTTGCAGGAGAGTTTAAAGTTTTCAGATTTTTTTCAACACCAAATTGCAAGTACAATAAATTTATGGGAATGATTTTATTTCTATTAAGCTAAAATAACTTGAATTCACTTGTCAACATTTATATGATAAAAGAGTTAGTATTTTAATAATAAATCACAACTCAGTGATGACTTACAGCTTACAAAGTTCTCTCACAATTTATGACAACCTATAAGTAACCTTTTTAATATTATTACCAACATCTACAATTTCCTCCATTTTACTGATCCATAGTTTACAGATAAAGAAATTGAAGCCAGATTTGCCCATTTTTCCACTCAATAGATATTTATTGATAACCTACTTATGTTAGACACTTCATTAGGCTCTGAAGCTAGCATATTAAGCAAAAAGAAACATAGTTCTACCTTTATGGAGTTGTAGTCCACTATAGGTGGGGAGAAACAGGCTATTATGAAATTTTAAGTATAAAACAACAGGTATAAAAAACAGCTCTGAGTGAAAGGTACATGGTTCTGTAATAATGTATATAACAAAGGAACCAACCCTTTTTTTCAAAGTGGGAAAAATCTTCTCTGAGGAAGTTTTATTTGAGCTCAGATCAAACGTGAGAAGAAATGAACTGCTGAAAGGGAAGAATAAGAGATGAATTTTCTAGGAAGAGAGAATCTAGGCAAAGGTCCTGGGGCAGAACCTGCACTTAAGAAACAGAGAGAGCTAGTGTGCCTGCAGTCCAGGAAAAGAGTGTATGATGTAAGACTACGGACGTGTTAAAATGGAACCAGAAGCTAAGGACTTCTAAACAGGACCGTATTAAGCAACTTAATCTTTATTTGAGTAGCAATGAGAAAGCAGAGATGATTCTAAATGGGAGAACACATTTACATATTTTAAACATCACTGTGATTTCTCAGTGAAGCATAGATTTGGTGAGGGAGACAAACGTAAGAGAGAAGACCTGCTAGGAAGCTGTGGAAATCATCCAGGTGTCAGAGAATGGCCGTCACCTGAGAAGGTGGCAGTGGTGACATAATGACATGAACAGAATCAGAGCAGTTAGGAGTTAAAAAAAAAAAAAAAAAAAAGACAGGTTTGAATTGGAAGGGGCAGTGAAAAGGCTAGGTGTGAAAGGTTACTTCTTGGTTTCTGTCTTATGTAAGTAAGTACATAACAGAAACATTCACTGAGATAGAGCACAGTGAGTGACTGACAAATTATAGAAGAAGAACACTGCAGTTTAGGTCAGGGCGTGTGGACTCTGAGGTGTGCTTGCGATGGTTAAATTTGCAGGTCTGGTGGTTGTTCAAGGGAGAAATCTAAGCTAGAAACCTCAAATTGGAAATCATCCACAGAAGAGCGGGAATTAAGTCAAGGGTGTAGATAAATTTGCTTAGAAAGACAGAGCATAAGATAAGAAGAGTCTGAACATTTAGACTCTAAATCCCTTATTCTTTTCAGTACATTATGCTGCTTTTTCATGTAATGTTTAATGTATCCAAAAACAAAATCTCTACACAGGGCTTTCAATATACCACTGCTTTATGTATTGCCTTTTTAAGTTTGTCTTTAAATAAAATCAAAGTATAATCATTTAAGAGGAACAAAATCAATACTCCAGTTAATTTATACCATGACTATATAGCCAATTCCCCATTTCTATATGCAAAGCTATAGACTATCAAAAAATATCTCTGCACAGTTTCTATGTCCCCTTGGGTCTAGGATTCATTCATATTCCTTTTGGTTCATGACTGGGTCATGTCCCAGTTGAATTTGACAAATTATACTTATCACTATTATATGTCCCGATAGAACTACTTAGAAAGCAGTAAAATAAGTAATACATTCCAGCTAGACTTATGGATTTTTATATAAGCATATATGAAAATATCAGGTCAAAAGATATGAAGACCTTGCTAAAAGTAGCATAGAAAGCCTATTGGCCTACAGATATTTGGATTTTAGTTTTAGTGCCACCAACGACTAGCCTTGGAAAAACAGCTTAAACTTTGTGTTTCAGTTTCTTTTGTGCATAATGAAGAGATTGAACCTGGTCCCGGAACTTCCTTGAGTTCTAACATTCTGTAATCATGTGAAAATCCTAAAGAGGCATGAATTATTCAGTAGATAGAGGTTACAATCATCCTAAAGAATCCTTTTTCACCATGTTTTCTAGAAAAAAAAATTCTTGTGTCACATCAGATCATTTTTAGTGCTAGAAAAATAGTAAAGATCTTTATATTAACGTTGTTCTTCCAAGCTGATGTAGAGTATATCATCAGAAGCAAAGCTTGTAGGAGAAACAGTTCTGCACTTCTCATAGTTTTATAATTCTAACCTGACATTGAGGCTTTTAACTGTGAAGAACTTCATGGCACTCTGTGTGAATTCTTACTTTGTATTCTAAAGTCTGACATTTCTCTTACACTGTACTTAATCTCAGATTGCTTTGCTTTTCAGTTTACTCAAAGTTGCTTTTCTTAAAGGTCAAACACTTATTACATTGCATTTGTCTTTCGCCCATCACTTCGAAAGTTCTTTGAGTAAAATGTTGACCCTGTATCATTTTTCAAACTAGAAAGAAAGGAAAAAAGAGAACATAAGAAAGGATTAGAGCGGGCAGCAGAGAGCAATAGATGAGAAATTGGGACAACTGTAAAAGAACAACAATAAACAAAGATATGAAAAAGGGATTAGAACTTACAAAATAACAAGTGCAATGGAAGAAGTTGAAAGATGTATTTTGTTGTTGTTGAAATTTCACTTCACAACTCCACTGGCCATGTTGAAGCTTGTCTGGGTCTTTTGTGATTCTCCTATAGCCCTCTGAGATGAGAGGAATTGTAAATGTTTAGGGAAGAGAAGAGAAATGACAATTCTCAAATCTCAATGTTTGTCAGGTGGCTTCAAAGCCAATTTGTTGTTTCAAAGCCAAGAGGTTGATGTGCTACTGTCTTAGTAACAGGCACATGCCAAAACTATGTTGTACACTGAGGGTCTCAGTGAGGTCTGTAGTCCCCAATATGCTTACAGTGGCGTCACAACATCAAATTTCCATAGTAATTCTAAGATGTCAGTTGCCTTCATCACACTCATTCACTCCTGAGTAGAGAGGAGTTTTCCAGAGGGTATATTGCAGCAGATTTAATGCAGAAACAGCTGTCTCCTTCTAAGCCAGAGATTTCCAAACATGTAAAATAATATTGCTCTTCTCACTATTTTCTTTGTTTTTGGAAATACAGCTATTTTTGATAGAAGCATATTGTTTATGTTAACATGTAATGAGTTTATGTGATTTTAAGTGAATTGATAAATATTTCTTAAATGTTCTGGTTTCGTTTCTATTATGGTAATTATTAACAGATATAACCCATATCAACAAAGGCTCTTTGGAATCTTCCATCATTTTTAAGAATATGAAAGGGTCCTAAAACAGAATAACAGTTATCAGGGAAGGGAAGGGGGTAAGTAAGGGAAGGGTTTAGTAAAAGAACTAATATAAATAACCCATGAACACAGACAGTGGGTTGGGGATTGACTGTGAGAGAAGGGGTGGGCTGGGTGGGGGATAGCAATGAGGGAAAAAGTGGGACAATTGTAATAGAAAAACAATAAAAATAAAATAAAATAAACATTTACAAAAATAGGAGAACCTCTCTTATAAAGCAAATCTTAATTTCTGGTCAGTTTGCACCAGCAACTTGAGCTGATGAGTTACCTAAAAATTTAATATTCTTCCTTTTCTGCCCATGTAAGGATTACTATTTCAACTTAATCCTCTTCTTTGCCCTAAACTTAGTGTTCATTTGACATTGTTGATGAAATATAGAGTTGATATTTCATTGAAGTTCATATGAAAAATGTTTATCTTGAATTAGCTTTAATTCTACTTAATTAAGCATGTGCCTTAATTTCTTTTATTAACTTTAACAGCACTAATCTTCAATGAGTACTTTTTCTTTGTGTCTGAATATCCTAATTGGACAATGGACTATGTGCAATTTTTAGGTAATTCCTTAACAATCGTTGTATAGAGTTATATTTATCTTAGCTCTGGTATAATGTCCTTTTACAGATCCCCAAAACTCAATTGTTAGCTCAATTCACAGGCAACTAAACCATGAATATGTAGAATCACTGCTCACAAAACTCATAAAATTGAATAGTAAGCCAGTCCAATGTTTTGCTTTTGACCATAATTTAGACATACTTGGGAAATTAAATTAGGTAACATAAAGTTTCTTAAATGAACATTTAAAAATAATTAATAGCCTTAAAAAAGTGATTATTTCACTTGGACTCTTATTAAGCTTATTAAAACTTTTTTCATTATAAATAAAAATTTATTTCACATTATATAATCTCCTCCCCAACAAGTAATGGAATTTTACTGACCTTGTTATCTTTTTTTTTTTTTTTTTTAATTTTGGTTTTTCAATTACAGTTGTCCCCTTTTCCCCTAACTTCTCTCCCCCACCCAACCCACCCCCTCTCCCGCAATCATATCCCTCCCCGTTGTCCATGTCCATGAGTCTTTTATACAGGCTCTTTAATTAAACCCTTCCCTTACTTATCCCCCTTCTCTCCCTCTCCCCTCCCCCCTATTGACTGCTATTCTGCTCTTTGTTCTATTTAGTTCCTTTGTTTGTGTTGTTCTTTAGTTTCCTGTATTAGGTGATATCATATGGTATTTTTCTTTCCTTGCCTGGCTTATTTCACTAAGCATAATTCTCTCTAGTTCCATCCATGTTGTTGCAAATGGCAGGAGTTCCTTCTTTCTTTCTGCTACATAGTATTCCATTGTGTAAATGTACCACAGTTTTTTGATCCACTCATCTACAGATGGGCACTTAGGTTGTTTCCAGCACTTAGCTATTGTAAACAGTGCTGCAATGAACATAGGAGTGCATAAGTTCTTTTGAATCGGTGTTTCAATATATTTTTCCTCCCCAAAAACAACTCTTATCTATTCTTCTTATAGTATAAAAGCTCAAATCTCTTTACATTTATATTAATACGGGCTAGTTGGCTAACGATAGCAGGATAGAGTGGGGGATACTTTTTGAGGGTGTGGGTCTCCTGCCTGGGCTGTGTGTTTATGTCTTTAACAGCATATCCACAAAAGAACTCAAGACAAAGCGGATAGAGTGACTCTCAACCAACTAGCCAGAAGGAAGGTCCTATCAAAGAACATCTGAAATATAACCGAACAGCATAAACAAACGACATAAAGGGTAACTCAAGAACATCAGGCTCAGGATATCAAAGAGACTGCACCACTGAAACTCCCAGACCTTCGATAAAGAATATTACACCACAAAGGAGGGAAGTCAAAGCAGACTACCCCCCCCAAAAACAAAACCAAATAAATAAATAAATAAATAAAAACAAAAAGAATCCAACATGGTAAGACGCAAAAATAACCCCTCAATGAAAAGAAAAGAGGAATCCTCAGAAAGAGAGATAGATGAAATAGACATAGCCCAAATGTCAGACATGGAATTCAAAACAATGGTGGTAAAGAAGCTCAATATACTCGACATCCTTAAAATCTACTATGACAACCTTCAAGGAAGTTACCAGCAGCTCCAAGAAAATTACAGGGAACTTGCTAAGAACTCGGTCGGCAGCCGTCCGTCTCGAGAGACGATGGTGTAGCTTCTTAAGAGTCTATCTGCACCGCCGAGAATGGCTGTGCAGTCCGACTCGGGAGTGACACGGTATCTGTCTCCTCCCGTGTTGAATCGACATCTTGCGATGACGCTGGAGTGTCCTCTCCAGTGAAGCTGAAGCTACAGAGCCTGGGCAGGGTGATATGGAGGGTCTGCTGTTGCCCATGCAGCAGACCCCCCCTCTCTTCGCAGCTGAAGGATCCAAGGGAAAGACGGAGTCAATACAGCTTGGCTTCAGGTGCGCCGCAGGAGTTGCCGGTGTTGACTACAACGTCAAACCGCCTTAGGGACTCCGGCTCCGGATTTTCTGTCGGGGTTTACTCCCTTAGCCTTTCCCCTGAAGAGGTATGCCGCAAGGCAGTGGAGGTTTTTTGGAGTCAGAGTTTTCCTTCTCTGATGTGCCCTGACTGGAAGATCGAACCAGCGACACTTAGCTCGCAGGCCGACGCTCAATCCACTGAGCCAAACCAGCCAGGGGTGCTAAGAACTACACCAGCATAAAAAAAGACATAGAAATTGTTAACAAGAACCAGGAAGAACTTAAGAATACAATCTCTGAACTGAAAAACACAGTAGAATCAATCAAAAGCAGACTAAACGAAGCAGAGGATCGGATTAGTGAGTTAGAAGATAATGTAGAGAAAAACTCCCAGACAATACAGCAAAATGAAAAACGATTGAAAAAATATGAACAAGATGTAAGGGAATTACAGGATAGCATTAGAAAAAATAATTTAAGGATCATCGGAATACGAGAGGGAGAAGAAAAGGAACATGGAATTGAAAATCTGATAGGAGAAATAGTGACAGAAAATTTTCCGAACCTGATGAGAGAAAAAGCTGTGCAAGTCCAAGAAGCACTGAGAGTTCCAATCAAGAGGAACCCCCAAAAACCCACTCCAAGGCACATCATAGTTAAAATGGCAACATTCCAAGACAAAGAGAGAATCCTAAAAGCAGCAAGAGAAAAGCAGCAAATAACATACAAGGGAGCTCCGATAAGGCTATCAACTGATTTCTCAACAGAAACATTACAAGCCAGAAGGGAATGGTCAAAAATATTTCAAGCAATGAAAAACAAAGGCCTATAACCAAGAATACTCTACCCAGCAAGGCTCTCATTCAAAATAGAAGGTGAAATAAGGAGTTTCTCAGACAAAGGAAGACTGAAAGAATACATCTCCACCAAACCAGCATTGCAAGAGATGCTAAAGGGAGTGTTCTAAGAAAAAAGAAGAAAAAAACAAGAGAGGAGAGGAACAGAGGTACAAAGGGAAATGAATAAATACACGTCAATAATAACCTTAAATGTAAATGGATTAAATGCTCCAATTAAAAGACATAGGGTAACGGAATGGATAAGAAAACAGGACCCACATATTTGCTGTCTACAAGAAATACACCTGAAAACAAAAGATTTACACAGACTGAAAGTAAATGGATTTAAAAAAATATTCCAAGCAAACGGACTGGAAAAAAAAGCCGGGGTAGCAGTTCTCATATCAGACAAAATGGATTTCAAAGCAAGGACAATAAAAAGAGACAAAGAAGGACATTTCATAATACTTAAAGGAACAATCCATCAAGAAGATATGACTTTGATAAACATATATGCACCCAACATAGGAGCACCCAAATACATAAAGCAAATACTAGAAGACCACGAAAAGGATATCAACAACAACACACTCATAGTAGGGGACTTCAACACTCCATTATCAACAATAGACAGATCATCAAAGCAAAGAAACACCAAGGATATACAGGCATTGAACAACACACTAAACCACATGGATCTAACTGATATATATAGAAATTTTCACCCCAAAGAAGCAAAATATACATTCTTTTCAAGTGCACATGGGACATTTTCAAAGATAGACCACATGATAGGTCACAAAACAAGCCTCAACAAATTCAAGAAAATTGAAATCATATCAAGCATCTTTTCAGATCACAATGCCTTGAAACTAGAAATCAACCTCAGAGAAAAAAATCAAAGACACCCAAACTCATGGAGATTGAATAACATGCTATTAAATAATGAATGGGTTAACAATGACATCAAAGAAGAAATCAAGAAATTTCTAGAAACTAATGATAATGAGCACACAACAACCCAAAACCTGTGGGACACAGCAAAAGCAGTCCTGAGAGGGAAGTTTATAGCAATACAGGCATATCTGAAAAGGCTAGAAGAATCTCAAATAAAAAACCTAACCACAATGCTACAAGAACTAGAACAACAACAACAAACAAAGCCTAGGGCAAGAAGAAGGAATGAAATCATCAAGTTTAGAGCAGAACTAAATGACATAGAGACTAAACAAACAATCCAAAAGATCAACAAAACTAGGAGCTGGTTCTTCGAAAAAATCAACAAAATCGACAAGCCTCTAGCCAGTCTAATCAAGAAAAAAAGAGAGAAGACACAAATAAACAAAATCAGAAATGAAAGAGGATAAATCACGACTGATACCTCAGAAATACAAATGATAGTTAGAAATTACTTCAGACAACTGTATGACAAGAAATTTGACAATCTAGAAGAAAAGGACAAATTTCTAGAAACATACAACCTTCCAAAACTGAATCAAGAAGAAGTGGAAAGTCTCAACAAACCAATAACAAAAAAGGAAATTGAAACAGTAATCCAAAATCTCCCAGCACACAAAAGCCCTGAACCAGATGGCTTCACAGGCGAATTCTACAAAACATTCAGGGAAGAACTAACTCCTATCCTCCTCAAACTGTTCCAAAAAATCCAAGAAGAGGGGAAAATCCCAAACTCTTTCTATGAAGCCAGTATTATCCTAATCCCCAAACCAGGTCAAGACACAACAAAGAAAGAAAACTACAGGCCAATATCACTGATGAACATCGATGCTAAAATCCTCAATAAAATATTGGCAAACAGGATCCAGCAATACATCAAAAAGATCATACATCATGATCAAGTGGGCTTCATTCCAGGGATGCAAGGATGGTTTAATATTCGCAAATCAATAAATATAATACATCACCTAAATAGAATGAAAGACAAAAATCACATGATCATATCAATAGATGCAGAAAAAGCATTTGATAAAGTACAACACCCATTTATGATGAAAACACTCAACAAAATGGGAATAAAGGGAGCATATCTTGACCTTGTTATCTTTTTAACACACCAAATCAGATAGATCTCCATTTATTACATTGTAAGTAATCTATTTCTGATTGATTATAAGGAAATATCTTATAATTATAAATAAATGAAGGCCTGGTTGATATCAGCCTGATGAATCTTCTAACAATACTTTTGTTTCTTCCCCAGACTCAATGTGCAATATTCATACCTAGAGTGATTGCAGTAAAAAACTGATCAGAATTACTAAGGAATGCCTCCTAGTGGCAGGCATTATATGTATTTTTCAAGCAAATCAGATCATTAGAAAGTACACATACCTGGCTTGTGGAAAATTCAAAATAGGTTGCAATGCTTTTGTTACATGACATTTCAGTTTGTAAATATCACACCAGAGTCAGAGAACTATTATGGGTAGCCCTTACCTCATTGAGGAACAAGTTACTGAGCATAAAATGCTAACAGCTATATCCCCAAAAGAATGTGTAAATAGTTTCAGACAACAGGACAAGGACAGAATGCCAAGATTTGTGGAACATATTTGTCTATTGATCTATGGCTAAGAGCCCTGAAATGGTTTTAAGCATAAATTCTGCAGTCAGAGATCTTTATTAGGCCTATTATGTTAAAAGAATATTCTAAGTCAAGATGAAAATAATTCTTTTAAATTTTTAATTTTTTTTTAATTTTTTATGCAATTATGCTGTTCCTGCTTTTTCTTCTTTCCCCACCCCCACCCAGCCCCACCCTATCCCCTCCCTAAATCAATCCCCATATCATTGTCCGTGTCCATGGGTCATATATAAATGTTCTTTGGTTAATCCCTTCACCACCTTTCATCTAGTCCCCCAACTCTCCTCTGAAAAATGATTCTTATTCTTTCACACAATGATCTGCATCCTTAAAAGGACATATGATTTGGATCTTTTTTCTAGTGCTAATGAATTTGCCATTATTAATATATTTTCATAATCAGTTGAACGGCCTTATTTTAAAAATATTTTTAGTAACTAATAAACCTTAACATAAAAAGCTTGAAAAACTTTTAAAACTAAGCTTGAAAAAAAAAGCTGTAGTCATTCATGAAACTTCCATTCAGATATTTGCTATTAATATTTTGATCTTTCACATCTTATTTTAAAACATATCGATATACACATATTTTAATGATATTATATTGCATACATTTACATAATGTTTTATATCATTAAATACTTAATATTTAATGACTGCATATATCCTATCATATGGTCATTATATATTTAACTTTTTATTTTTTGATATTTTTATCATTCTCAGTTTTGCTTACATACACATATCCTCACATACATCTCTATTTTCTTAGTATAAATTTCCAAAAGTAAAATTGCTAGAAAAGGAATAAGCACATTTCAAATATTTTTTTAAAAATATATGTGGTTATATATTGCCAGCAATGTATGAAAGAGCCTATTTCCCAGGAACTTCACCAATGCTGCCAGTGTCTCTTTTAACATGGCCAACTCTTCCTAAAATAGGAAATGCAAGTTATATTCAGATATACTTTAGTGCTGTTATGCCTTAGTCACATCTCAGGATGTCATGTGGTTAGTTTCCCAGCAATTTCTCTCCCTATTTCTTTCTGAATGTCAAGCAACAGTAGTGAAAAAAAAAGAGGCATCTCTTGGGTGGGGATATAAGGGGACTAAATGGCAACAGAAAAAAAATACAATAAATATTAAATTTAAAAAACAAAAGAGCGAAGAGCTGGTTGTAAGGGAACAAGTTCGCAGCTCTCCTGCTTCTGAAGCTTGACGTTTGTCGGAGGGAGGGGGAGACAAGCGAGAAGAATCCACTGCAGCAGGTTGGGTTCTCTGCGACTCTCCTGCTGACCTCCGCACGACGTACCTGCCGCGGCTGTTGGTTGGAGCATTTGACATTGTGCAGCAACGAAATGGTTATGGAGAAGGCAAGTCCGCTGCTTGTAGGGCGGGAGTTTGTGAGGCCGTATTATACTTTGCTGAATAAAGCTCCAGAATATTTACACAGGTTTTATGGCAGGAATTCTTCCTATGTTCATGGTGGAGTGGATGCTAGTGGAAAGCCCCAGGAGGCTGTTTATGGCCAAAATGATATACACCACAAAGTATTATCTCTGAACTTCAGTGAATGTCATACCAAAATTCGTCATGTGGATGCTCATGCAACCTTAAGTGATGGAGTAGTTGTCCAGGTCATGGGTTTGCTATCTACCAGTGGACAGCCAGAGAGGAAATTTATGCAAACCTTTGTCCTGGCTCCTGAAGGATCTGTTCCAAATAAGTTTTATGTTTACAATGACATGTTTCGTTATGAGGATGAAGTCTTTGGTGATTCGGAACCAGAACTTGATGAAGAATCAGAAGATGAAGTAGAAGAGGAGCAAGAAGAAAGGCAACCATCTCCAGAACCTGTACAAAAAAATGCTAACAGTGGATACCATGAAGCTCACCCTGTGACTAATGACAGAGAGGAGCCTTTGGAAGAATCCTCTCATGCACCTGAACCTGAGCCAGAATCTGAAACAAAGACTGAAGAGCTGAAACCACCAGTGGAAGAGAAGAACTTAGAAGAATTAGAGGAGAAGTCTATGTCTCCTCTGCCTGCCGAACCTGTTTCTCTGCCACAAGAACCATCAAAGCCAAGAATTGAAGCTAAACCAGAAGACCAATCTAAGCCACCTCGTGTGCATGAACAATGACCTAGAGAATGACCTGGTTTCCCTCCTAGAGGGCCAAGACCAGGTAGAGGAGATATCAAACAGAATGAATCTGACAACCGTAGAATAATTTGCTACCCAGACAGTCATCAACTTTTTGTTGGTAACTTGCCACATGATATTGATGAAAATGAACTGAAAGTATTCTTCATGAGTTTTGGAAACATTGTGGAACTTCGCATCAATACCAAGGGTGTTGGGGGAAAACTTCCAAATTTTGGTTTTGTGGTTTTTGATGACTCTGAACCAGTTCAGAGAATCTTAATTGCAAAACCAATAATGTTTCGAGGGGAAGTGCGTTTAAATGTGGAAGAGAAAAAAACAAGAGCTGCAAGAGAGCGAGAAACCAGAGGTGGTGGTGATGATCGCAGGGATATCAGGCGCAATGATCGAGGTCCTGGTGGTCCACGTGGAATAGTGGGTGGTGAGAAGATGCGTGACCGAGATGGAAGAGGACCTCCTCCAAGAGGTGGCATGGCGCAGAAACTTGGCTCTGGAAGAGGAACCGGGCAGATGGAAGGCCGTTTCACAGGACAGCATCGCTGAAGCCCCACTGCTGGCAAAGTCTTGGCAGTGGTACATTACTCATCGTGTTTGCATTCTTGTTAATTTTTTTGGCTTTGAAATGTGACACAGCCTTTTTGATGATTTCTTTGATGTGAAAAGCATCTTTTGGTTATGAGTTAAATTGAGGTGGACATTATTTCCCCAATTTTATAACAGGGTTTACATTGTTAATTTATAAATCTAGACTTGGAGAATTAAGGACCGAGGAATGACCATATATCTAACTATCTACATCAAAATGAACTTTTTTAAAGGACATGCCCAACTAAATTCAGGTCCTTTGAGTCCAAAAAAAAAAAAATCCTCTGCTGTACATTTTAAGTGTTACTGTTTCTGCTTATTAATATTGGAAACACGAATAGTGCAATTGGAGAATCTTGCCTTTTTTTCTTGGCTCGCCCCCAAAATACAAACCAACAGAAACTTGTTATGCACTCATCAAAATGCACTAATGGGTACTCTGAACTCATTAACATTTGACTTCTGCAAACAGGAGGCAACAGGGGGAAAAAATCTTTCGTCCTTTTTTCCAGTAGAGAATAGTTTGTGAATGATGAGGGCATTTTATCTGCTTGCCGTGACCAGTGTGTGTACACATAAACCTTAACAAGACTACAAGTATATTCCCAAGGAAATCATTTAATTTGAACTAAGTAACAAAAAACAGAACTTCATATGCTTTGGTCTTGAATACTAGACCAGGTTTAGTAGCTCCATATCTAGGATTTTTTTCTACCTGCCCCTCTTCAGTACAGGGATGGCTGGCTGCTGAACACACTCCTCCCCTTTTTCCTTTCTTTAAGCTGTGTACAGTGAAAACTGTCTTTACTGTATTTTTGCTCTCTGGTAATGTAATAAACATGATGATGCCTTCTATTAATACATCATTCCAGTCTTGCTGATAATTTTGTACAGTATAGTGTATGAATTGCTGTGCTACAAGGCCAAACAGCTGCAAAATGTTGAAAAATCATAGAAGTGTATAAAAATTGCAGTATCTTTAAAATTAGTAAAATTGACTAGCATTTAAAAAAAAAAAAAAAAAATCTCTTTCCAGTAAGGTGCAAAAAATATTCTTTCCAAATATGCAAGTATACTACAACTATATAATTTTTCTTTTGGATTATACTATGCAGATATTACGAGTTTTTTTGTTTTCTTGTTCCAGAAGGAGTCTGAAAAAAATACATTCTTTTATTTTTCCATTGCCATCAGATTTTTTTCTCTTTTGCTATTTGACTAAGAGAAAAGAAATCTGGAATTTATCTGAATGGTATTTGTGGAATTAAACTTATTGTTATTGTGTAAATTATCTCAGAACACGACAAAAAATAAAAGGGGTTCCGTAGTATGATTTTCCTTATTATTATAGTGATCAGTGCATTTTTATCAATACCCAACATGTATGAAGCATGGTACTAAATCCAAGGAATAAAAAGATGGAACAATCTACCCTAAGTTTATTTAGTCACTAACTGAGGAATAATGATATGTACATAAAAAGACAAATCCTGATGCTCACTCGCATATCCTAATTGACCATGGAACCCTCTAGTCAATGCTGTTGGAGATCAGAGAGTGATTAATAAAGAATGGGATCATTAACCAAAGAGCATTTGGTCCCATTTTGAAGGAGGACTAGAACTCTAAGAAGAAAAAGACAGGTGATCCAAGTGAAAGTTACAGTGCTCACCAAAATGAGAATGCACATGTCAGAAAAAAGGTAACACACCAGGGAGCCAGAGCAGTTTATGCAGTGTTATAGAAGCAGAAAAACTGGAAGTGTTCAGCTAGCCCTGAATACCTAAGTGGGCCTGAAAGAAGCCCATTGGAAAGAGAAAGCCATTTAATGTTTTATGAGAAATGAACTTATAAACAACAAAGGAAATATTATACAGTATTACTATGAAAAACATTGGTACCAGTATGAGATAATTATGGCCTACAGTATGTAGTTGCAGAAGAAACTAAAAACAAGCATGATGCTAGAGTCATTAGAATAGAAGAGTCAACAGAACTTGGCAACTAATTAGATATAAAGATAAAAGGCTTTTAGGAATTACACAAACTTTTATTCAACTGTGCATGCACTTAGAATGCATAAATGAATGAGACATCTTCAACCATGTACATAATATAGAATTCCACAGAACACGGTATGATAACCTCTGCAGGGCTACAAAGTAGCTAGAATACCTTCACAGGGAAAGTGATGCTTGAGCTTTGACTTCAATGATGAGTAGAATTTTGCCAGATGGGAAAGAGGGGGGAAATTTAATGCCAAGAGTAAAAGGGAGGAAAATATCTCTTAAAGTTTTAGACCTACATGATTGGAGACAGACAATAATGCAGACTACAAGCGAAAAGCCTGGCAGTAGAGGTGTTTTAGGTGGAAAGATAATTAATTTGGTTTGTATATTCTTCAAACAAATAGGTGGAGCATGCACCCCAAACTGGAGGCATTGGGGACATTTGGACATATCGATGTATAAAACAGGCAAAAAATGTTTGCTTTCATGGAGTTAACATTTTAGTATTTGGAAATAAATATATAATTAGAGGCGTAGTGGTCACCAAAGAGTTTTGTCATGGTTTCTTTCTTTATTTTTCTTTGTTGTTGTTCATATCAATAAGATAAAATAGGCACACAAGAAAACATGGGTGACTAGTGTCTGACTTAAGCTGTCATTTAGGCAACAAAATGTACAAAGTGACTATTTCAAGTAAGAGTTCATGTTGTCCTCAACTGACCTTCATGTCTGCAAGCTTTAGACAAATGGTTTAGTAATTGAGAGCAATAAATTAGAGTTGATCGCATTTAGTTAGAAGAAAATAAAGTCTTAGTGTGTTAAAAACAAGCTGACCTTCTTCAAGCTTTGCATTTTTATTACACTCTTTCTGCTCTCCATCTGTTTTTTGATGCTCTGCTTAGATCTTCTGACCTTCGTAAGTACTTCACGAGATGTCTCTGGACTACAGTTCTCAACAGGTCTTGTTGCTAGAATATTCAAAGGGAGAAAATTAATGGAGCTGTATTTGCAGTTCAGAAATAAGGGTTTTGAATGACTAACCTTGGAAGTTAAATTCTTGTTGCAATT
This sequence comes from Furipterus horrens, assembly GCF_987537825.1. NCBI lineage: Eukaryota > Metazoa > Chordata > Mammalia > Chiroptera > Furipteridae > Furipterus > Furipterus horrens. The sequence continues at coordinate 30,204,461 of NW_028327174.1, forward strand.
AAAATGCTCAATTTAAATGAAGAAAAGTATGTAACCTGTTTAGACATTACATTTCAAACTGCTGGCAAGGGGAGTTGAGAGATCCTGAGTAATACCATATTTTCCTTTACACTGTAGCTGCATAGAATTCATTTCACCCTTCAGTAATCTGATATGCTGAAAAGAGACTGGAGATTAAAGACTTTAAAGTTTTCTGACCTCCACAATATTGAGAGCCAATCTTCAAAGCTCTCATCTGACTGGTTGAAGACAATCATTCAGTTAGTTCTCATACAAAATGATTTTGGAGTTTTGTGTATTTGTTTATTCATTTCTTTGTTTTTTAATGAGTCAATACAAATAGTTTTAAAGTATGCATATTTTTCTGAAAACTTCTTTATTTAAAAGTACATTAATTGTTTTAAACAAGCCTTAGGTCTATTTAATCATGTCAAAGTAGTATATCAATACCATGTCAAAGCAGTATGATGCCAAAAGTTTTCTCCAGGCACTTCCAGGAGCTTAGAGATAACTGAATCTAATTCTTCTGATGGAACAAGATAATGGAAACCTGAGGGTCCCATTTGAGGATAAATTGTCTTTGTAATAGGGTTTCAAATGCTAAATACCTGCATACATTTAGTTCAGTAATACACATTTATTAAGTGCCTAATGAGTGCTAAATCTTAAAACAGGCATGCACAGTCCCAAAATGAATAAGGCACAGTTTCCCTCAAGAATTCATAGTCTAGCAAGATTTGACTTAGTTAAATTATTTTTACTATAAAATACTTTAGATTTGTACTTTTCATTGTGATCTGGTCAGACTCATTCAAATATATTTCATTTTTAATCATATAAGCCATCAGGTCTCCAGCAGATAATAATTTATTTAATAAATGCATGGCTAAATTACAAGCAAAGATTTTTCATACTATTTTAGAAAAGATTTTAGATATGGTATCATCCACATTTTATAGCCAAGAAATCTGACTTAAATCCAAGTTTTCAAAATCTAGTCAAAAGGATTTTCTACTGCAATTCACATGAGATTATAGAATGCAGAAAAATAATTATTATTTGCTACTAATGATCATCTTAATTAATTGTGGGATTAATGTTTTATTTTATGCACTGAGAATGGAATTCATTCTGTTTTCCTAAAGTTTCTCATGTATTATTCCGTATCATTAACTGCTTAATGGATATATTTACTTTGTATTAGTTTTCCAGATCAAGAAATTCGTAAAGTGGCAGTTCAGCAATTAGACAACCTCTTGAACGATGAACTATTGGAATATCTCCCACAGCTTATTCAGGTAAGAACAGCAGCGTTGCCAAGAAATTCCAAGATTTTAACTAATGGTTCTCTTTCTTTAAAAGTTTTTTATGAAGCAAAAATAGTCTACTTAAAGTGATATTGCAATTTGGCTGGCCAAGAGGTTGAATTATAGCTCATATGTCAACATATGTAATGCAGACATTATCTAGCCAAAATTGGTACAGTTACAAAAAAAGTATATAAAAGCCAAAAAGGAAATGTTTTAAAAAGCAACTTTACTTATTAATTAGACTTGGGACAAAATATACATGCTTATGATGAAAACTTTTTACCTGACTATGACAAACAATTAAAAACTAACCTAATAAGGGTTATATAAACATAAGCCTTTTTCTGTTTATCTCCTCACAATTCATGTTTCTTGCCTTTCCCTTAAGTATTTGAAATTTTATAAAGGTAGTATTATAAGATAGTTTCTAGATTCTGCCAGCAGAATCAAATATCACAATGTTGGAATAGTTTTTTGAAATAATATAAATTTACCTAGAAATATGAGCTAAGATTAATTTAGTCTGAATGTTTTGAAATATAAACAATTATATGTTTTACAAATGACCATGTACATGACTTGAATATCCAAACTATGAATGATATATTTTTCTACTTAGTGCTGAAATTGTCTAAAATAATGGTCTTTAGGTTTTTTTATTTGGGGGAGGGGTGTTTGTTTTTTCTTTTAACTCAGGTGTTTTGTTATCTTAAAGGCCAGGTTGTAGTTACAAGCTATAATACTTAAATGCCAGGTGCCTCAATGTTTGAACATTTAAAATGGGAAACTCTGAACCTGATGAGGAAAGTCTTTATTATTAGACTGAAAAAACATATTACTTTGCAAACAGAATATACAGTCCTCTGAAGACAACATAGAGGCAGGATTTAGGAGGAAATTATACCAGTAGACAGAGTTATGCAGGGATTTTGGAAGCAAGGAAGGCAATTCAAGATCAACAAGTAATTTTGGGGTTCAAGAAGATGTAAAAGGAAATCCTAAAGAGAAAGCTTAAAACAGAAGCATGGAAATAAATTCGGAGATATCTCTTCTGCTCATATTCTGATAGGATATGCTCACTACTGGGGCATTAACACAACCTCGTCAGCCCAGTATTAGCAAGTAAGTGAAAGAAGGGCATAGCTACAGTTTAAGACAACATATGTTAGGGTTGTTTTACATTCAAACAGCTCTAAGAGTTTATGCAAATGTGAGACCAATGGCTTATTGAGCATGTCTCTCAAGCAGGAATGAGCATTTTTATTAAGAGAACCTGACTTTCAGTGTTACAACATACTCAGGTTCCTGGGGTGAGGATGGGGTCCAGGTACTGACTGCTGTAGCACGTGCAGGTCTGAAAGGTCTGAATTAGGTCTCTAAGGATATCCGGGGCTGCCATCACTGCCTGCGTTTTCCACCATGTTGGGCATCTTAGACAACCTTAAGGGTGTTGTTCACAGTGGAGATGAGGGGGAAACTTGGGAATGTGTGGGTTATGGTGGCAATAATAGGCTTTCCAACCTATAAATAAAGCTTCAAGGTCTGCAGGTTAATAGTTGGTGATTTCAGTTAAGACCTTGGGTGTGCATTAATTACAACTCCAAAGGGTTAGAAATATCTATTACTTAATAATGCCAGAACACAGTTCATGATATATTTTTTGTGCCAGGACTCTCTTCCTAGGCATGGCTGAATTCTACCATCCATCTGCTCCTATTTATTATCCTGTGATACTTAAAGCATACATAAGGAAAAGAAGCAAGACTGCTCCGTGATTAGTTATACAACAGCAAATAAATGTTCAATATGTTACGGTATTAACATTTTGTTAAAATGTTCATGACACTTACCCTGGTCTTTTCTCAAGCCTGTTAAGTGCTTCTATATTCTGCTATAATTTCATTGCTGAGAAAAAGAGAGTAAAGTAATTATATCTCTTACTTCAGGCTATGAAGTTTGAATGGAACCTTGAAAGTCCTCTAGTGCAACTCCTATTACATCGCTCATTGCAAAGCATCCAGATTGCCCATCGGCTTCACTGGTAAGATTAACTAAAATAAGATAGGATGCCCTTTTTAGAAGCAGGAGATTCCTTTACTTTGTAATTGACATAAACCTCCACTTAAAATTCAGCCAAATTTGAGTCTTTGTCAAGGTTTTTTAAATTTATGGGTATAAATTTAACTGTCATCCTCAAAATCTTCCATTTGTACTGTAGCTGCTTTTTAAATCCAATATGAATTTTAAATCTAGATGATGTCTTTCCTATACAGTAGTCCCTCTCTATATCACAGTTCACTTATCGCAGCCTCACTGTATCGCGAGATTTTTAAAAATATTATATTTAATTATTTATCACGGATTTTTGGCTATATCGTGGGATTTTGCAGTACTGTGTATGTGTGTTGTTAAAGTTATGTAGGTTTAAGAGTGTAGGATAAATGTAAGGTTCCTACTTCACGGGGGAGGGGGGGTTCTAGAATGTAATACCCGTGTTAAGTGAGGGAATACTGTAGTTTTAAATCACAAAGGCTATTTGTGATCATATCTGCTAATTCAAGATTTCAATATAAAATGTACTTAAAAGATCGTGGATGTTTTGGAACAATGTGTGTTTTAAAAATTATTTTTATACAATATTAGTTATAAACAGTGGAATCCAAAGGTCAACTCTTTCTACTGAAAATCCCTAGAGGCCTAAACTTTTCCCCAAGCATAAATTTAGAAGATTATTGTTGGAGAAATAGAGTTGTTTTAGCTATATCAGAATTTCTTCCAACATCACCTACCCTTGATCTTATTGAACATGATGATCTTTGGATGCTGTTTTTTCTACCTTTCTTCCATTACTAACTTTGTAGATTCAATTTCAGAGCAAAAATTTAACAATTACAAGTTTTAATGACCTAAGAATAAAATTGGATCTATCTTTTCCCCACATACATAAGACAGTCATCATTTACTGGCTTCAATGGGTAATAAAGAACTTTAATTAATAGCAAAAAAGGGAAGCCAATATCATTTTCTGATTCAAAAGAAAAAAAAGCACTCATGGTGACCTCACTCCTCACTCTTCCCCTGAAAATCACTCAGGTATTTTATGGCAAAGTAGAGATATTAGGAATTGTCAGGCAGCAGGTTTGTTTTGGTGTCCATTTTCATTTTAAATACCTAATGTAAAAAGCAAAGCAATTTTCTCTAGTGTGTCAGTGTAATGAGGCATCAGCTGTATTGACTGGCAATGGATCCTTCACTGAATAGACTCTCTTATCAAGTTCTGAATGAAGTCTTATTCCCTTCAGTTTTTCAATCAGGTTCTGGAATGCTAAGGAAAGTTATTTGAAAACACTTGGTGATGTCTAGTTATCATATTAAAGCTTGAACTCCATTAAACTCAATGTTTACTTTCCTTAAAACTTTACTTCACTTTTTTAAACCTGTGTTCATTACAATGAACGCATATTAAAAAGTAACATGACCAGATAAGAATATTCATTTAAATATTTGAATTAAACTATAATATAAAAGTATATAAAATATATTTTAGACACATTAAAAATAGAATAAATTTTAACGACTTATACTAACACATTTATTCTACTAATATTAGTGCCAGTTTAGGAAATTCGTCATCTGCTGCAATGGTGTGAAAAGTTGAGTCATTTCAAAGGCAACAATGAGTACAGAGTTGTAAAATCAGCGTCATGCTTGCAAATTCACAATAAACACAATTCTGTCAGTTTCCAAAGAAGCTGGGAAGAAAGTCTTTCTAAGTATAATTCTCACCCTTATGAAACAGAGAAAGACTAATAATGAAGCCCATTTATCCACTCGCTGATTTAAGAAGAGAGTGAGTAAGATGGAAGGAATAGAAAAGAATATAAATTATAAATGGACTACTTGTTCTTGAATGCTTAATTGGTAAGAATATGGAAAAGGAAAATCAAAATAGAGGGAGATTTTAAAATAACTACATTTTTAAAAAACTTAAATAAAAACTTAAGAGTCAGGCAAATATACTAAGAATGAAATAAAATTATACTTATATCTATATATGTATATATAGATATAGATATAGTTAGATCTGGGACCTAGCATCATGTTTAGGGAATATTTGTGTGTAGAAAGTTAGGTTAAAACTTTAAAGATGCAGTTCAAACCTCATAGGATACACTTTAAAAATTCTCAATGTATCTTTCTTTAATTAAAAAAAGCAATGCGCTATAATAATAATTTAAGAAGATAAATATTTGTCAGCCATCAGTTTCATTACTTTTGTTCCATAAGGATAAGCTACCACTTCCAAGATTCAGCATATTCAACACTAAACTCAACATCTTGCCCAGGCCTCGGATTCTTCTCTGGATCTTCCCTGTTTTTCACTAACATGCCCAAATATTTACCAAGCCCCGTACCGTACCTCTATACCTCCTACATAACTCTCCCCACATCCCTACTTCCACTGCCACTGATCACACGGTTGTCTCACTAGATATTGCCTTATAAATAAACAGGCTTAGACAGGGAACCATCCTGACTGCTTGGCATCACTCCGTGTGGTCTGCCTGAGAAGGGAAATTGACTTGGCGTTACCTTAGGTTTCCTCCTCTGAGAGGCGAATGTAGAATAAGTAACCCGTATTTTTCATGGAAAGAGAGTTAAGAATAAGCATTGGATTTGGAAGGTTTAATAGTTTTCAATCCCAGTTTTCATTCTAGAAGGTGGCTATAATTGGAAACAGTAACATTTTGGGTTCACACCTAGAGGCCCCTCCCACACCATATAACAATTAATTACAGACACTTAAACTCAATGCCCCTTTCCAGTTTGGATAGGAAACAATTTAACTGAAAGTGAGATATTGGGTTTAATGCCCCCTGCACCAAAAAGATATCCACATCTTCACTCCAAGAACTTGTAAATATGACCTTATTTGGGGGAAGAAAAAAGATCTGTGAAGATATAGTTAAATTAAAGATCTTGAGATTAGATTTACCTAGATTATCAGGGTGGGTCCTAAATCCATTGACAAGTTTTCCATCAGAAAGAGAGAAGACACGCACACCAAAAGGGCCAAGTGACTACTCCAAGTAAGAGTTCAGATTGTCCTCAACTGACCTTCATGTCTGCAAGCTTTAGACAAATGGTTTACTAATTTACAGCAATAAATTAAGAGTGATGCACCAGAAGCCAAGGAATGTCCAGAGCCTCCAGAGCTGAGAGGCAAAGAGGGACTCTCCGCTAGAGCCTAGAGAGGGAGCACAGCCCTATCTTGACTTCTGGTCTCCAGAAATGTGAGAATAAACTGTCTGTTGCTTAAGCCAACAGTCTGTGGTTGTTTATCAAGGCAATCACAGGAAATAATATAGCAAGAAAAAGCCTTGATGCAGGTCCCTGACTCGACTGGCTGTGATGTCCCATCAGGCAGGAAGCTTTCCCTGACCCTCTCCTCAGCCACCATCTATCTGGGTTGATCACTGCTCCCATGTTGTATCTCAGAATGTACTCTATGTGACTCTGCCAGATGTCATGTCACCCTGCCTTAACACTGCTACTTCTTTGTCTAGTTCCACTCTTAGTCCATTTATTGGCTCATGATAGCAGCCATGCCATACTCTTCAGCAAGTAATTCCACCAGTGTCTAGAATTCAGGGGATACTAAGAAAAAGTTTTCAAAGTCATGAATCCATAGAAATTCCTTTAGGCCATCAATATGTTCACATGCTGGGAATCCCATACAGTGTCTTCTCAAAGGCACTGTTGGTGCCTCAGCCAGATCCCCTTTACCTGGCCGGTGCCTCCATCTTGAAGCTGCTGCATTGACCCCTGTTTGACAGCTGCCTCTTCTCTGAAGAATTGTTCTCTGCTAACATAGTCACCTGGCCTGGGAGGTGGGAAATCCCCAACATACAATTTATATTCCAGAGCTTCCCCATGGATCAGACCAAGGCTAGACTTGAACTTGTCCTTGTTAACTCCATCCCATCCCCTATACTGTTTACTCCTTCACAGGATATTTGCTGAGGAGAATCCTTCCATGACGTACACCTAGATTTTCTCTCATAGTCTGTTCTAGGGAATCTGACCTAAGATAAACTTTTTTTTTATTGAGGATAAATAATTTAAATATATGTTTTTAAAAATTGGAGCATTGTATGCTATGAGATACATCGTAAGTGGAGCAGCAATACTGCAGTCTTTCCTACTCTTAATACTAAGTTCTGGTCAAATGATCTCCAAGGGAGAGTCAGTTTAAATCAAAATCTGTATGATAGGGAGCCATTTTATAGCATGTCTCTTTTATAAATTGTTACTTAAGGTCTGCGCTGCAAAACTCTGAAGGTGTTTCCTTTGACATGTGGGTACAACTAGAGATGAACATCTCATTTGAAAACTATAAGTACAACAACTTTTTTGTTTGTTTTATTAACTGATGTGTCACAAGTACCTTGTACAATACTTACACTTGACAAAAGTCAATAAATAGCTATTAAGTGAATGACTAGGATTTAGTTAGCTGGGCCAACCTGCGCACATGCAGACTTATGACAGAAGGGGGCAGAAGAGGGCTGCTCGAGAGTCAGCCTGGCTTGATGCAAAGCCAGAGTTGGCAAGGCTAGAACAAATTCTGGAGATTGGCCCAATAATGTGTTAGGCAACGAATATCACTAATAAAATCAAAACTGGATTGGAAGATGAATGAGAGCAGAAGTTAGGGACTAACCTGAGTCAAGAGTAAGGAGCCTGAAGAACCAGTCGACCCAGCGGTATCTGATGAACCAGTTGGGAGAACCACAGAGTGAATTAAGCCAATGGTGTCTCTGATACCTGGAGTCCTTTCCAAGTAGCACATGATATCCAGGACCATATTCTATAAGCTTTTATATGCTAACTGTAAAATTGAGATGATGCAAAATCTGTCCATTCATTTTCTAAACCATCTACCTTAAACTCTTTTTCCCTAGAATTTTGGGGCAGTTTTTCAAATCAGAGACTACTTGAAATAAAGCAAAATAATACAGAAATTTTGCCTCGTGTGGCCTGAAGTCACACATGTCTCTCTCATGCCCTCTTTTAAATATATTTCCCCTAGAGCCTGAAATTCTCTCATTAGTGAGTCATGTCTTGTTGCCTCCCAGAATTTCTTTTCTAATATGAAAAAAAAGCATATTGAGAACATAATGCTTATGATGAAGTAGTTTATCATTTGTTCATTTATGTGACTAACATTGAGATGCTAGACACTGTTGAACTATTAAGGATAAAAACACACAGACTAACTGCACATTGGCATCCAGGCAGCAGGAAAGAAACTACTAGCTATCTGGTGGGGAGAAAGGAGATGGACGGAACTGACAACAAATTCTATCCCCTCTACAGCTGTGCCTATGACCTGTTCCAAATGCAACTTCTGGGCAGAGAGGGAAGAATAATAAATAAAAAAGCCTTAATGTGGCCCCCATTCCATCAGAGTTAAATACTGGTAAAGGCACACAAAGGAACGTGCTAAGGAGGTGAATGCTCTCTGTGTTGGGAGGTCTGAAACACCCCCTGAAGAGTGAAGGGCTGTGCTTTAGGGAGTTCTGTCTGGTGACTAGAGCACAGATGATACAGAATCAATAAGAGGCTCTAAAGTCTCAATCCTTTACCTTCTAGAGTCATAACATTGGTAATAATTCACTCTTTTACCTTTAGAGTAATAAATAATAAATGATTGCTTCACTTTTTGTAAGGGAAAGATATGTCTTGCTGCCATTTAATATTGATCTGGTATAATCATCTTTCACCCTATTGTCCTCAGAAAAGTATACACCAGATAAATTCCCTATAATAAGCAACTCACTAAACTAACAATAGCTGTTCTCTATCCCAACCAGCCTGAAAAAAGTGATGGATATCTGTAAGAAAGTGCATATTTCACATAATATTTTGTAAAATCAATCAGCACAGTTTTCTGGTTAAGGCATAATATGGAAACAGTTTGTTTTGTCTGTTTTATTCTTAATTTATGTGGTAGAGATATTATGAAGTTTCCTTAATAAAGAGTTTTAAAAAACAATACATTTTTTAAATTAACTTTCTAATATCACTTAAGTCTTATTACTCCTATTAAATATATATGAAAATAGAATCTGACACATAGTTTTACCACAAATCCATACAAACCCAGGAATAGAGCTCCACTTAAATTTATTCTTAGTTTAAATTATTTTTTAAAATACTTATATTTTGTTAAAAGGTGAAGAGTTCTAAAAAAGAACATTTTGTTGGGTGGGGGAGAGAAATGGGGGAAAATGGGACAACTGTAATTGAAAAACAAAAAAAAAAAGAAAAAGAAAAAAAAGAGAACATTTTGTTTATATGTACTGATCTCTAATGTTAAAACTTGGAAAAGAAAAGTTAGCAACACACCTAAAACCTTACCAGGAAGGAAAGAAGGAAAGAAGGAAGGGAGGAAGGAAGGAAGGAAGGAAGGAAGGAAGGAAGGAAGGAAGGAAGGAAGGAAGGAAGGAAGGAAAGAAGGAAGGAAGGAAGGGAAAGGAGAGGAGAAGAAAGGGGAGGGGTGGGGAGGGGTAAGGAGGGGAGGGGAGGGGAAGAAGCTAAGAGCAGATCTGGCCTTTGGGAGCTGAACTTTTTAATCCACTCTAGCAATTTTTTATTATAATAGCCAGATACAATAGATCACCACTTTCATAGTAATCTCATTTCCCTATAATAATATCAGTCTCCTCTGTTATAATGTATGCTAGATATTTGGGATAAGGCCTGGAAAAACAGCATTATAGTGCTTAGCTTTCATTGTTTTTCATTCAAGACTACAGCTTTGCTCTAGCCAACAACAATGACAACAAAAGTATGGTCTAAAAAAAGGCACCCTGCTGAAAAATCATCTTTGTCTTCTAATACTATTTGAATTTGGCTTCCAAATGAACAGAATAGCATATATTTATAGAGTTACAGGATTGGGAAGTCAAATGGGCCCTTAAAAATCATCCACTATAATACATTTTTCTCCCAGAAAAAGATTTCAACAAGTGATTCATCCAATGACAACATCTAGCTGCTTAAAGACCTGAGATTAAAATCTTTTTTTCATGACATCTCATGCCCAATTCAGATCTCTTTCCAATTCAACCTACTAAAAAATGCAGCTTGAATTCATCAAATGTTTGTTTGTATATAAATAGTTATAAACACATTCTACTTAAAAGCAAATTAAAGATAAAACAATATCCCCAATTGAGATCTTTATATCTAATAGCTCAAAATGTTTGCCCTTAGGCATATTGGTGTGACTCACAAATGCTGTCAATTATCATATTAATTAATAGGTATGTACAATAAGCCTAAAAAAAATAAATAAAACAAAAAAACCCTATATACTTGAAGGAGTTTTGAATGAAACCAGAGATTTTTCCCCACATCTTTCTTTTGTAGTTCTTGATTCATACTTAAAACACTAATTTACTCTTTATTTTACTATTAGACCATTAGTGATGAGAAAGCAATTACTGGGTAATTTACTTAGTAGATTAAGTGTGTATTTATTTTTAATATATGTTGTATAAAACCAAGACTTACTCAGTTTTTTCAAAAACACTGATTAAGCAACTAGCAATATGATAATGAAATTCAAGTCAGCCCATTTCATCAAGTTAAATGGGTTAGAAAATAAATTTCTATAGCCCAGACCAGAATGTAACAATAATAAAATGCAAGCAAAATCAGTCTTTAGTTTCCTTCTAAGAAGAAATATCCAGTAATCAACTGTAAACAGGAGCCCAAAGCAGGAGAGAGATCTGGATTGGTGACGGGGAATTGGAACATGCCAACACATTGATGGTACATGCCAGGTTTCCATCTCATGGCTCAGTTATCCCCCAAATTTGAAGTTTTCACATGGATTCCTTGAACCCAGAATTAAAAAAAGAGAGTGAATGAAGCAGAGCATCAAGTTAAAGATATTTCAGGGGCCAGGTCTAGAAGTAGCACACACCACTTCTTTTCCTTGTCTTTTTTCCCTCAGTTTTATTTAGAGATAATTGACACACATTACATCACTATATAAGTTTAAAGCATTCGGCATTACGGTTTGATTTACATATATTGAGAAATGATTACCTGATAGATTCAGCAAACATCCATTATTTCACTAGATACAATAAAAAGAAAAGGGAAAAGTTCTTCTTGTGATGGGATCCCTTAGGATTTACCCTCTTAGCAACTTTCCTATATATCACACAGTAGTTTTAACTATAGCCATTATGTTGTACATTACGTTCCTAATATTCATCTTTTTTATTGAATTTATTGAGGTGACATTGATAAATAAAACCATACCGTTTTCATTGTACACTTCTATAACAGATCATCTGAACACTGTATCAGGCACTCACCACCCAAAGTGAAGTCTCTTTCCACCACCATCTATCACCTCTTTCCCCTATTCCACGTCCCCTCATCCCCTTTCCCTCTGGCAATCACCAAACTGTTGAGTCTATTTTTTCTTAATTCCTTCACCTGTTTCACCCAGCCCCCCAACATCCCTCCTCTCTGTCTGTTGTTCTCAGTATCTGTGAGTCTGTTTCTATTTTGTTTACTACTTTATTTTGTTCATTAGATTTCATATATAAATGATTTTACAAGAAGTGTTTTATGAGGAGACCTTGCCAGGCAGCCACTTACTAGCTCGTAAAATATAATTTTCTGTATTGAGATTCTCTACCTCCTTTGGGGAATTACTGAATAGTTTCTGATTTTTGCTGCTCCTGTGTTCTCTAGTGTTTTTTGTTTGTTTGTTTTTTTTTTTTTCCTGGGCTGTGAGGATTCATAGTTCTTTTTTTTTAGGATCAGTTAGTGACTAAATCCTTTATTTTCAGGCCCTATATTTCTCTATGTTTGCCCATCAATAGATCATTCTTTCAACAGGTTGAATGGAAACTTTTGTTACTTTCCTTATAACTCAGTTTTCTATTTTATTTTTGCACAATTACTGTAGTCACAAGGGGAAGTCAATTACAACACTGTGTTGCTTTTTATTGCAACAAAACCCAGACTTCGATAGTTCAATCAAATTCTTGCCATGTTTAATAATAAAATTTTTATGTTTTTTGGTTTATATGATGCATTTTCAACCAATGATGAGTGAACAGCTTATACAAATAAGATGAAGATATGCATATTATATTGTACTTTGTGGTTTGTGCATAGAAAATTATTAAATATAAATATAAGATTAATATCAGCAAAAAAATAGTTAAATGATTTTGTTTAACTCTGCAAATTTATATATTACATCTCTTTCTGAATTTACTTTTATTTATGATGGCAAAATGAATATGCGTACAGTGTATTCCTGTATTATCCTTTTGGTATAGAAAAATAATTTAGCAATCCTTTTTTAATGTCCACCAGGAAATTATATTGTTGATGATTTTGGCCATAAGGAAATTATACTGTTATGTAGACTACCAGTACTGGCCTCAGTTCTGTGCAAGGCTTGTTTCTACCTCCCTAAACCATCCCATTGGTTCTGGAAGATGTATACATGTTCATTCTACTCCAAAAAGTACCCTAGAGCTTTATGTTGCAATCCTCCAGCAAGTGTACATATATTCCCAAACTCTCCATCTTTGTAATGTAACCATCTGTGTGAATTCTAAAACTTTTCATTCTCTATAAAATAAAAATCAAGTGCACTGATTTTCTTAAAATAAAAAGGCACATATTTTATTCTAGACCCTTATTAGAATGAATCTAGTAATACTCATGACAGTGTTAGCTTCTAGTTTTTGAACTTATTGTACAAAATCAACATGAGCAATGATATAAAGTAGATTCTGTACATGTAGCCAGAGTTGTGTTCACCATTTTATAGTAACTAAAACCTAATCAGATACTTAGCACTATTTAACTAGAATCTAAATATGCAATACGGCTTTTTTATCGGGGAAGGGGAGTCAAGATTAAAAAAATAAACCTATACCATTAACTCTTTTACAATCTTCTTTCCTTCTTAATGTTGACAATTCATTTTAAAAGATGAGATTTGAACATCTTAAATTTAATAAGCTATCCCCTTTTATTCTTGTATTACTTCCTTTGTCTTAGCCACTGTGACCTAGGTTAATTTTACAGAGAGATAAGGATGGGGAAATTTTAGGAATAGGCTAGCTAGACCTTCCAATTGCCTTTAATTTCCAAGAGTCAAACTGAACATTTTAATACATGACATGTTTTAAGGAATGAAAGAAATGTTGACATGAAACAAGGGTTCTCTAACATATTGTGTTAATTAAAACAAGAGATATTTCCATACTCCACTACAACAGAATCCTCAAGGAAATGTTCGGAAAGGGTGAAAAATTTGTTTCTAACAACTAGTTATCGATCCTCAAGAATGTTTAGACAGCTTTACTCCTTTATTATTATTATTTAGTTACATTGAAGTCTCACTACTTGGATTCTATATTGGAAATGCATTAGTTATATTAAAATTTATATCTGGTCTGTTGAGTGCTTAAATTGTGCCTGAACTGAACTCTTTAATAAAATATACTCAATATAACCAAGTCTATGATGTATAGAAAATCACTGTTATCATGCTACGCCAAATGCTATTTTCAAGCTCTTTGACCTTAAGGCCAGAAAAGAAGGGTTTATTTTATTTTAATAATTTTTTCTACACTGTTATGTTTATTCAAGCAGCATTACATAGTTGTTAAGAACAGTGACCCTGGTCAGAGAAATGTGAATTTGAATTTTACACTGAGTAGTTGTGTAGTTAAGAAAATGTTTCTGAACTTCTCAGAGACTCAGTTGCTTAATATGCAAAATAAGATAAATAAAAATACTACCTTTTAAGATGTTAATTAGGATTAATTGAGATCATGCATATAAAGCAAAATGCCTAAAACAAGTAAATATATAATATGTAACTCAATATGTGTTAATCTTAGTTATTATTTTTGTCGTTATATCAAAATTAAAAAACACAGACCAGCAGAAATATATTTTTAAAATGTCCCTAACCTTGCCATTCAAGGCAGTAATCACCCAGTGTTTAGGCACATAGATGCTACACACTGATTACCAGGGTAGAATCCCAGATCTCCCATTTACTATTTATGCTGCTTTCAAAAAAGTAAGCTTTCTGGGCCTTGATCTCCTCAACTATAGTTTTGGTGTGATGATCAAATGAGTTAATATATGTAGAATGCTTAGAATAGATCCCGTAATTTAGTTGTAATATATGTTAACCATTAGTATACCTTACAAGTGAACAGTCCTCTAAAATATGTATTTATGTGTATGTATGTGTGTGTGTATATACATATATAATGCAAAATGGAAGAGATATTTGTTGTACATAGCTTTATTTTAAAAATACAACTTAACCTTGATCATCTTTACAAAAAGTAAGTACATTTTCATAATGTCATTTTTACAACTGACCAGAAATCTACTGCTAATTAATTTTATTAAGTTAGCAAAATATTATAATTTATTATCACATAGTTAGCTCACCCCCTATTTTTGAACATTTAGATTGTTTCCAATATTTTCCTATTATATTCACATTGAGATGAACTTCCTTGTGGTTAAATACTTGCACATGTCCTTAGTTATTTCTTTGGCCTATTTCTAAGACGAATTGCTGAAATAGAGAATGTAAATGTTTATACTTCTTTTGATCTACATTGTAAATTGCCCTTTATTATGATTGTATGGATTTATACACTCACTAGCAGTGCATAAGAGCAGCTGTTCCTGCTACCTTCACCCACACTTGCAATCTAACTGGGTTTGAATTGATGTCTAACTGTTGGTTTAATTAAATTACAGATGAGGTTTGATGTGGTTTGGGTTCATTTTTACTTCGTGTTTCTTAATTTTTGAATTGATTATTAAGTATTTATTTTAAGAGGGTCTTGGTACAATTAATGTTATGACAGTCCACCAATAAGTGCATTAGTTTATTATTGCTTCTATGACAGATTACCACCAATTTAGTGCTGGATATCAAAAGACAGAAAGTGGATCCTGTGGGGCTAAAATCAATGGATTTGCAGGGCTGCGTTCCTCTGGAGTCTTGAAGAAAGAATATACTTACTTAAATACTTCAGTTTCTAAAGGCTGCTCACATTCCTTGGATCATGGCTCTCTTCCAGCGAAGGCATCCCTCTTACCTCTGCTTCCATCAGTCTGTCCCCTTCTCTTCACTCCGACCCTCCAACCTCCTTCTAAAGATCCTGTGGTTACATGGTGCCCAACCAGGTAATTCAAGATAGTCTCTTCATCTCAAAAGCCTTAATAACAAGTCTCTTTCACCATGTAAGGTAACATGGTTCTGAGAACTAGGACACAGACATAATAGGGGAAAGAGGGTGCATTGTTTGGCTTACCACAGTAAGTGATGTTCATTTCTTCCCTGTGTAGTCTTCAGTTTAATCCACAGTGTATTAGCTAACCCTTAGAAAAGGCTAAATAGATGTAGTCCTAATATTAATTCTTATAGATGGTCATAGAATATTGGCCACACAGAGATTCTGTTACTGAAGTTTCTCTTGCAGTATTGTGGGATAGGAATTTCAGAGACATCCACGTAGGAGGATTTTAAGCAGGAGCAGCAACATTTATTAGAATGAAAATTGATAGTAAGCATCAGAGAAGGAGCGGGAAGGCAGGTCATCATAGCAGCTGCATGGACAAAGGCAAAAGGAGAGTCCACTGCTCCCTGCTACCCTGCTTGCAAGTTTTGTAGGGATCCTTAGAGTTTAGGAAAAAGGAAGGTAAAAGGTATGTGCCCAAGAGAAGGGCATGCAGGGCACATACTCAGCGAGGCACTTTGTCAGCATTCAGCTGGTAGTTTGCGTTCACTAACCCCAGGTACACCATGCCTGATGCCCCATCCACAGTCTGGTGGTTCAGCTCCAGATCACTGCAGGAGAAGTCTAGCTTCCTGAGCAATACACCCGCACTTGCGCCCACCAGACTCAGAAGGGTCGGGGCCCAGAGTTGCACTGCCATCACCCTGGCCCCGGGGGTCCAGTAGTCCAACTCAATCTCTGCTCCCCTGTAGCATTACAATTCTTAGCTGTGTGACCTTGGGCAAGTTATGTAGCCTCTCTGTGCCTCATTTCTCCATCTGCAAGGTCGCCATCAAGGCTGGATGACAGCCAGGCCACAGCTGCGACTGCACTCCAGCCCCACATGACTGCCACAGACAGGTCTTTGTTCAACTTCTATATATTTCCTTGGGTTTGGGGGAAGGAGAGGCTTTCTTTAAAACTACCCGATCTCTTTCCTGTCTTTTTCCTGGCCTGTGCTGGTGTCCTTCCCCGACTCCCTCCCTCTATCCAGTCCAATTCCTGGATTTTCCTGGAGCTTGTGACCTTCTCTAACCCAATCCTTTGCCCACACTTTCCCAGCTAATCCTCTCCTTTATGGCCACATCTTGGCTTCTATTGTGCATGCACTCAGTGACAGGAATTTCCCTCCTCGTTTGCTCCCTGAGGTGACTGAAAACATCTTTCCTGCTTACTTGGATGTCCTGAGGGACGGCGAAACTTTTTTCCTAGTTGATCCAGCTTAATCAGATGCCTGGCTCCCTTCTCTTTTGTTAATATCTAACTAACTGCCTACTGTAACCGTACTACTCAAATTAACTTCTTTTTTTTTTTTTTTTTTTTTTTTTTTTTGGCAAAAGATAGACAATACACTTTGGAACACCACAGGAAAAAAAATATATGGTTTTCCTTTAATGATATTACATGCACATTAGAGCTGATATTAGGATAAACTAGAGTGAAATCAAATAAGCAGTCCTTTCCTTTATTATTCGCTTCTGTTTGCATTATTTTGACTATCTTAGTCCAGGCCTATTTTTGTAGATCACTGAGAGAGGAGAAGCCAGAAGGCATTGATGTTTCTGAAATCTGGACCAGGGCCCATGGGAAAGCTGAATGAGATAACTGCATTTTCTTAACCTGTGAGAAAATCTAAAAACTTATGACCAAGTTTACAAAGGAGGCCGTTTTAAATGTGGACCCTCTGGTTTTTATTCCAACTAATGTCAGTTTTTATGCAAGTTGAATTTCTGGCTCAGGAATTTTTCCTCACTGATTAAATTGTTCTCATTTCAACACATTAATTACTGACTGCTTTCAAAAGAACCAACTTGCTTATCAACAATATAAGCTATTCTCTTTATTACTAATAAAACTAAATTATCTAGCAGTGGTTTAGAAACATTTTTTTAAATAAATGCTATAATTTTTAAATGGAGTGTTTTTTTTTTATGATATCATTGCTTGTGCAAAAGCACCACAGCCTATATCAACTGAGTTTAAAAATACAGCTTTTCTATAAAGCAAAGAAAAATTTCAGTAATTAATAAAAACATATTTGATTTTAATTCTGTTTATTTATTATTAATAGCCACCATCAGCAACATTGATTGCTGCGATCTGATTTTCATTATTCTTTGAGTCAACAGATTTGCTCTTCTATTCATTGTTATGGTATACCTCACATATGAAAATTTTATAACTAACAGAATAGTTTCTTTCACCATGTAATTTTCAAGCACACTGATAGTAGAGCATAGTAATTTTAATAAACTATCTAAGGGAAATTAAATATAAAGTAGGAAGAAACCAAGACATATCTCCCATTTACAATGATAGCTATACAGTTGAATAAAATACGACAAAATGAAATTGTGAGCCACCCCTCCCCCATAGAGAAATCTTTCCTCTTTAACGCTTCAGTCCAGGCTTTTCCTCTCACAGATAAACTTGGCATAGGCAACATAGGGGATTCCTGTTAAATATTTACATGAGGGGAAGACTGCTCCCTAATTAATCACCAGTGGACTGCTCTGATGATTATGTGTTGCTTATGTTTCTGATTCAGACATTCATAATTTGAATGGGATTTAATGAGCACAGGTAGTTTAGCAGTTTTTATTCTCTGGTGCAAACCAAGGCAATTAAGATGATTTTTACATTCACAAAATCACAGAAGCACAGAATGTGAGAAATTGGAGAGATTTTATATGTCTTTATGACCTAATGTCTCATTATATAAATGAGGAAACTAAAACCCAAAAAGACTATGTTTTTCTACCCCATACCCCCTTGTGTTAGGTCTTAACGACTTTATTAATGGCCTTAGAGCTGGCGATAGGCAAATCTGCAAAGATCATAAAGGCTCTTTGCTTCTGCAGCCTCTCGACTCTGTTCTTTACTTTGTTAGACTTCTCTTCTGCCCATTTTCTGGTATTCAGTGCTTTCCTCTCTTCCACATGTTAAAGTCAGTCAAAGTTCTGATTTCAGACCTCTATGCTTGCTGTATACTTATTTCCACCATCACTTTTCCCAGAATTATTTGCACTAACAAATTGTAAACTGTGGTATTGTGGAGTGAAGAATTGACATTAGTGAATGAAGGAGATGTTGAAATTTGAAAATTGGCTGCCTCTTTAGTATAAAGTTGGCCCTTAAGTAATGTTATTTTAAAAAAAGAAAAGTTGGTCTTAGAAACCTAGAGTGCATTGGCTCTGTTTAGATGCCCCACAAACCCTTTTTACAGATATAATTTATAACTATTTTTATGAATAAGATACAAAGAGGGATTATAAAACAGGTCTAAATAACAAATGACAATACCACAAATGCCCATTCATCCACCATCAAGTTTAGGACATATTACAATACCAATTTGACACCTCTGTGTTACCTGTCCCAATATCATCCATTTAATCTGTTCTAGCAGAAGAAGAAATAACTTTGAAGTTAATTACTCAAATTCACTTTTATCTGATAAAAATATTTTGTGTAGTTTTATGTGTTTTTAACCCTAGGTAAATGTAATCGTTGTATGTCTTCTGCAACTTGCTTTTTCAGTAAAATATTGTGATCTTGAAGCTCATGCAATAGTTGTAAATATAGTTTATTCAATTTTAATTCTTTGTAGTTCTTTATTATATAACACAACTTATTTCTGTTCTACTTTGGATGCCATAAATATTTATTGTAAAGACTAATATATTCGGATTTACTTCTATCATCTTATTTTGTTTTCTCAGGGAACTTTCACCTTCTGTTCATCTTCCTCTCCCTTTTTGTCTTCTTTTGAATGATTTTTTATTCCATTATCTTCTTTTTTACTCGTTTGACATCTTACACTCTAATTTTGTAATAGCAGTGTTAGAAATTAAAACATTCATATCTAAGTTATCAGAATCTAAGATTTAAAAATAAAGAACTTCATTTTTTTCATTCATTTAAAAAATGTATACAAATCTTGGAACATCTCAGTAAAACAAAGGCCTGCCCTATTGTAACTACATTCTGATTCTGTAAAAACGTAACATTTTAGTAATTTTAACATGCTTTGTCTTCAAACAAGTAACCTCCTAATTTATATGCTTTTGCTGTTATGTATTATAATTCTATTTTGTTTCATATTTAACTTTCTAATATACTTTATTTGTTTACTCAATGAATATTTGTGTATATTTTCCCTTTGCCTTGTTTATCATTCCTTCTTGCATCTTAGACTTTCACCTGGAGTCCCTTTCCTTCTACCTAAAGGCAATTCTCTGCAGAGAGGTGTTGATGCAAACTCTGGCCATTTTTTTTTTCCATTTTTTCTTTCTTTTTATTGTTTTTCTATTACAGTTGTCTCATCCTTCCACCTCCCCCCATTGCTCTCCCCTGATGAGCAGGGCAGGGGAGAGCATTTTTATTTTCTAAAAAAAAACTTTAGTCAACCTCATTTTTGAAAGCTATAATTGCTGAGTATACAACTTTAGATTGACAATTGCTTTCTGTTAACAGTTTGAAACTTTTCTACTGTCTTCTGACTTCAACTGTTACTATTGAAAAATCATTCATCATTCTGGTTTTTTGGAAAGTTTATTTTTTTTCCTTTCTGGCCATTTTTAAGATCTTCCCTTTGTCTTCAGGATTACTATCATGTGTTTAGATGTTGACTTGTTTTTATTTATTCTGCTTGGAATTTGGGTCTTATAGCTTTAAGGATTTTTTAATCAGTTCTGGAAATTCAACTTATATTTCTTCATATTTTTTCTCTACTTTTCTCCTGAAATACTATCAGACTATATTAAACTCTTTCACTCTATCTTATTTGTCATTTTATTGCTCTTCCATATTTTTCATTTCTTTATCTCCCTGTGCTTAAATTTATTTTAATCGTATCTTCATTTATGAAAGTCATTTTTGTATAATTTGTCCTATTATTATAGTGTCTCTCCCTTGTTCCTTTTTATATATTTTTTAGCTTTTAAAACACATGTAATATAAATATTTTCTATAGTGCATTTGATAATTCTAACAGTTGAAGTCTTTATGGGTCTGATTCTTCTGTCTTTTATCACTACTGATTCTGATTCACAGTTCCTTGTTTCCTCGTATATATTTGGGTATAAGAGTTCATATTTTGGGGAACTTATCTGTGGGCACTCTGATCTGTTGATATGAGGCCTGCTTGAATAGAAGGCAGGTTCCATCAAAGAGGATTTGCATTTGTTTCTGCCAGGTGGCTCTCAGGTCGTTCAATCCAAACCATGTTAATAACTAAGTTACTGGCTTATGGATTTTCTGACCACTAGCTTAATATATGTATGAGATAAAAATCCAGATAGGAGCCAGAATAATTCTCCCAGAACCAAGGTTTCAGAAAGTTAATTTTCCTTGTGTCTGAAAGATATCCAGTTGATTTAGTTTATTTTCACACCAAAAGCCTACTTCTGTGGGCTTCAATATTTTTCTGCAAATCTCTTACTAAATTCCTTTTCTTAGGGCACAATCTTTGTTATTCCCATGTGAAAAACAAAACTCCAAGTTGCTTGAGTTCAGCAAATACCAGCTAAAATCTACCTTCAGAGTTTTGTTTACCTCTCCAGATTTTTGCCTTCTCTTATTTTTTTGGCATATGAGAATCTTTATCTTCCTCTTGGCTTTTCAATACATTTAATATACTTTAAAAATAACTATTTAAATTATAACCTAGTATTTGAGATTTTTTTTAAGTGAGAAACTTGGTCAAAATACTTAAATTTCTGTACTGCTAAAAACAAAAAATAAATAATCAATTTTAAAATATATTAAATTTTCAAAACTGTTATAAGAAGCAGTGTGCACATAATGATTCATTACTTATTTGTGTATCTCCAGTATTTAGATTATTGTAATATTTTTTTAAATTATATATGTAAACACAAACACACATGCATGCACAAAGAACATG
Source organism: Furipterus horrens (assembly GCF_987537825.1). Lineage (NCBI taxonomy): Eukaryota > Metazoa > Chordata > Mammalia > Chiroptera > Furipteridae > Furipterus > Furipterus horrens. Next base: position 30,226,048 of record NW_028327174.1, read on the forward strand.
GGGCAGGCATTGCTTTTTGGATATTTACTAGGTGTCAATCACTCCAGTAAAATTCACATGGATTATCTCATTTAATCCTTACCACAGCTGTATGCATTCCTAAAGAATCTCACATTCTTCAGAATCATTTACTAAAAATAATAGGAATTATGGAGGAAGAATGTTGAGGCTGATGTTGAGGTTGACTAACCAAAAATTCTATGAACGTTGTTTTTAGAGCACTAGCTAAAACAGTAACAATCATAATAATCAATACCAGAATAATTGTAAAAGATATTAATTCCTAATAAATACAGTGATGATAAAGTAAATAGCAAGATTTTAACTAAAAAAAATTTAAGATAAAGGTACCTTGAAGGAAGCAAGTTTAAGGATCTTTTATGAGAGAAGTTGTGAAAACTTTGAGCTGAGAACTTAAATACTGCAGGAAAATTGCTAAAACACTAGTGTTCTTTCACCATGGTTTATTATATTTAATTCTTTTTCTAAACTTTGCATTTGGTTGCTGCTTCTTAGTGGCACACAATGTTAACATGCTGGGAAAAAATGCTTATGAACCAATGTGACTTCTGCATATGCTATCATTCCCTCGTATGCTCATCTTAAATGAGCTAATTCACATTATAAAACATGTTATTTTAGAATAGACTCTGTTAATATCCTCATATTCCTGACAAAATTAGACTTTGAGAAGTTGAATAACTTGCCCAAAGTTATTCAGCTAATAGGTGCTGAATCTGGGATTTGAATAGTGTGATTCCAGATACTCCTAACTACTATGCATCTCTGGTGTAACAGATCCAAAGAAATGAAAATTCACCTGAAACAGGATAAATTGTGATAAATACTATAGCTGCATGGGACCCATTATTGATCATCTCTTACTAATTTATAATTTTAAATAACTTATCATAGAATCAGACTAAAAATGAACTTAAATGGATCAACTTTTCTAAAAATTTTATTTCAAGTTCCTTCAAGTAACTTGGATTAACATTACAAAAATATTACCATATCAGAGTTGTGCAGTTATACCATGAATGAAAAATATAAAATAGTAAGTACTAGTTCTATGGTTTACTTTGTTGTTGGTCCACATAATCAGGGTAAGAGAAAAGACAAGAACATCCATTTAGTTATCTTTTCATTCATCTCATCTTTATTGGGTACTTCTTAATTGCTGGCATGCATCAGTGAACAAAACAGATTTGTGCTTTTAGGGCTTTCCATTTTAGAAGAAAAAGAGAAAATACACAGATAAATGTGTGATGTTAAGTGGTGACAAGTGGTATTATGGCAAAGAGGGCACTGCTCAGGATCCTGCTGGTGGGCATTGTGAGACACTGCAAATATCTGAATGAAGTGAAGGAGGGATCCATTTGAATGCCTGGGGAAAGACCCTGCAGGATTGAGGGCTAGAACTGAACATGAGGTGTACCAGAGGAGACCAGGTACACTGGAGTGAGCCAGGGGGTTGAGGGGTTGGGAGTGAGCCAGGAACTGAGACCACATAGGGGTCAGATCATAATAGACCATGGTAAGAATTTTGGATTTTAAGGAATGAGATAGAAATCCATTGATGGATTTTGAACAGGGAAGAATATGAAATGATTCACAATTTAAAAGCCTTGTAACTATTGTGTGGGGCAGTGACTTCAACCTTTTTCATGTCATAGCACATCTGAACTAATTACTAAAATTCCATGGCACATTAAAAAATATAGGTTTTGCTGACCTGACAAAAAGTATAGGTATAGTTTTAATTTATTCACACCAGATGGCTATTGTTGTGTTGGCTGTTGCCATTTTTTTAAAATTTGACAACCTAAAAAAAAGGAGATCAGTGCCCAATTAAATAGTCAGGTACTGCATGTTTTAAAAGTTCTTGCAGCCCACCAGTTAAAAATTGCTACTGTGGTGAATAGATTTTTTTATGTGTCTGTGTGTATGTGTGGAGATGTAAGAATGAAATGGGCAGAAAAGTTCCAATAGTCCAAATGTGGAGTAAAGTAATAGTGATGAAAATGGTATAAAGCAATCTGATTTAGGGTATATATTAAAGGTAGGAACAACAAAATTTGTTGATGTGGATTTCTCATGAATTTGAAGCCATGAAAAATTCCCATAAACAGTCTAGAGAAAGGAATAGTGAACTTAACCTACCATTTTTTTAAAGCAAAAAAAGGCAATAGAAATTGGAATAATGTCTCTAAGCATTATCACATTCCATCCTGAAATACTCAGATTTCTGTTTTCAACACAAAAATCTTCAATGTTGTTGAAAAGGTATTGGCTTCAACTTTTATTTTTTTGGAGAACCCTTTTAAAAAATGAAATCTTTCACCACACCACAATATATAAAATGCATAGTGGTATTTTATCCATATAAATGTTTTACATAAATCCAAGCTTGTAACACTTACAATAAAATTAATCAGTTATATAATGAAGTTATCTTAAAGAATATTAAAAAGTTAGTGCCTTTATTAAGTTTAAACATTTGTTGGGTGACATGGAAACTAGATGGATGGAGGAATTTATTTGGAGAATTTTGAAAGCTCCAAAAAATAGCCCAAGGGAAAAAGTCAATAACAAACCACTTTACTTTAGCATAAAAAGGAGAAAGCTCTTCTAAGATGACTCCAAGGTCATATAATCACTATTAACTTTCTTTAACCTTTGTCTGTTGCAAACTTTAATTCAATCACACATGAATAAAGTATTAACATTTGACACAAATAGAATTAATAAGCTCTTTTTTTTCACTGTGTATGTTCTTATTTAATAGAACTAATATGATAATACAGGAGCACTGTTCTTTAAAAAAACAATCAATAGGATTGTTTTTATTTTATTTTTACTGAGCTCACTTTTGAAGCTTACCATGTTTTAGAAGAACACGTTCTGAATGACCTTTTGTACTATTTTTGAAATACTAAAAGATAGAAAGTCATATGCAAATGATATTGGTAACTGAAGTTTCCAGTTATTCATCATTACAAATGTATCAGTTCAGTCAAGTAAGTTTCAACCATGTTGGTTTGCTCAAAGTTGACAAACAGATTTTAAGTATAGAGACATTGCTTCAGAGAATTAATTCTACTACTCTTATTTTTAGAATCATTTCAGGGTATTACCCTGGTAGGAAATCCAAAACACAAAATGCTGTCTTCCAAAACCAAGAAGCAAGGGAGCAAGGGAGTAATATTTCTCAATTCCAAATTCTATCCTTGATTGGTTTCTTGTTGATTCTTGAATGCTCTCCCTAGCCAGAGCCTTTAAAATATTGTGTGTGTGTGGGGAGGGGGGGTTAATTTTGTATACAGAAAATTTTCTAGAGACTTTTCAACTATGACAAGTAAAGTAGGCCTGTATCAGGAACCAGTAAGACAAGATTTTCCCGTCGAGAATCCTAATAAAAATTTCAGTTTTGATAAATAAGATCCGTTCCTGGAAATCTGTGGAAACAGACTCCTCACTTTTCATGGCCAAATTTTTGGACTGTCACCCTCTCATAAGCACCACTGCTTCTTTTCTTGTAAATCATTCCCCCCCAAGCTCTACTCAGTGCCTCACAACTTCTTGATTTCAAAACCATGTCATTTTTGAATTCATGGCCCTATTTTTTAAATGCTTAAAAGAAAATTATAAGATGTCCTTCTGTTTGATTTTTCAATTGATCTGACACTGTTTTCTGAAAGTCAGTTTGAGATCATGATTTGTGAGACTACAGGGAACAAGTAGTAGTTGCAGCCTCTTCTCCCTTATTGATAAGTGATTAATTGTTGTTCTTCATGACCTTTGAGCACTAATGTTCAGTGATTAAGAACAATTTCCAACCACTCATGACTCAAAGTTGGTTTCTCAAGGTTTAAGTTTCATAAAAAATAATAAATGTAAGTGCTGCCATGCAGCACTTACTTTTTTTTTCAAATCTCACTCTTGTTGCTGTGAAAATAGACATGTGCTTAACTAACAGAAAATGAGTCAGTACATTTATGTGAAACTGAGCAGCTTAATTTTGTTGGTCAAAAGTGAACAATGCACAAAATAAACCAATGACTGAAATGTATCTTAGAGATAAGAAAAAAAGAACAGGGTTTTATTTCTCTGAAACTGCAACACCATAAACCCTGTATCCACTTTCGTGGCAAAATGGTCTCTAGAAGCTGTTTAATATGTTCTTTGATCATACACCCAGATTATTTCACTCAGCTATTTAGGTAAAGCCTTTGTATTATAGTTTCAGACTTTTTTTTTTCCAAATCAGAGTTAAATATGCTTCGCATGGAAATGTGATTAGCAGCTCCCAGGTTCCCCTTAGTCTCCAAAATATTGCTCCTAATTTGGAGCTAAGAGGTCCATTTCTGATTTTTTTTAAAGGCTCTTACTTGCAAAGTAGTTTATGACTTTCTTGATGTCAGTGCAATTAAGCTTTTGACTCTTCATAAATGAAAAGGGGAATGTTTGCTTAGACTTATTTTAATAAACTTGGTAATTAATGGCAATAAATTGCTTATTTTAACTATGACCTTTACAAAGACATGTTGACTATGCTAAAACTATACTGTACTTTTAATTACATTTCAGATTGTAGTTGAAGTTTCTTTAAACTAGCTATTAAATATATTACTCTGACTTTTATCATATAGATGCTCATCTCTTATTTAACATCTTAGCCCCTTTAAATATTTTCTAATAACCCATCTTCTCTAAATTTTTCCACTCTCTAAGTTATTCTCAATCTCTCTCTCTCTCTCTCTCTCTCTCTCTCCTGCCTTCTCTCCATTCCTCCCTCCCCTCCACATTTGTTTTTTCTTACATTTCCTTCTGATATTTTATTTTATTTTTCTCTTTAAAAGATGTATACATGCTTAATTCACCTATGGGTTTCCTTTTTTTAAATGTTTATTAGACAAACTGGTTATTGTAGTATTAGATATCAGCACTTCTTACCTCCTAGCTATCTTCCCTAGGTACTTAAATTATTTTAAGTGAGGAAGAACAAAGAGCAGCCACCTCTTACTCTTCTCCCGCCATTTATGCTTTATGAGACATAGCACTACTAACTTTGGTGGAAGATTTAGAGCCACATAAAGTTGACCTGAATGTTGTTGCTCAACATACTTTCTTCAACACGTTCTGCTATTAGATCTCATCTTTAACTGTACCCATCTTTCTGTTTCTGACCATAATGGGAAATGAACTTCCAGTACAGGGCTTAATAGGGTATAAAAAAATTTAGGAGATTATTATTAATGATATATAAATTATTATTTCAAAAATTATAAATTGGGAAATTATTATTTATAAAATATGAGGTCTGTCAGGAAAAATAGAGACATTTATTGAATAAGATACAAGATACAAGAAACATTGTACATAGGACAATGACAACTCAGTCCCCTTCAAACTGTGCACCTTGGGACCTCACACAGTTCTCCCAATCACCATCAGCTGCCCCATCAGGTTTTTCTGAATCTTATCAATGGTCTGAAATCTCTTCCCAATTAAGGTTATTTTAGTTTTTGGAAAAGCCACAATTCACAGGGCACTAAATCTGAGCTGTAGTGGGGCTGAGTCACGTGGGCGATTTGATGTTTGGCAAAAAAAAACTCTGCACAGGACGTAATTCTTAAGCAGGCATGTTGTCGTGATGAAGTCTCCAATCACCAGTTTCCCATAGATGTGGACTTCTGATTCATCCAAATAGTTTCCACAGAGGAATGTTTAACCTTAATGCAAAATTTGATGCAGATTTGTTGCTCTACTCATCAGTTATTTTTAATGCAATGGCCACACAGTGCACATGTTCACTCAACAGCATTTACCTATTCCCCTGAATAGTACAGTGAAGAAGTCATCATTGTTCACACATGCGCATTCCAGTCCACACTCCTGGGCTGCCAGATTACATCAATGTCATGTAAACTGTTCTCATTATATTAACAATGGCTGGACTTTTTCCAGACAAATTTTATATAAGCATGAGTAAACATAGGTGGCTGATACAGGGACATTTAAGATAATGACAGACATAGCTCCAAACCAGCATTTGGGTTGAGAGTTAATCAAGGCCAGGATATTTGTCAAAGTTGCTGGTTGGTAGAAGAGTTAAAATTAAGACACAAGGTCAAGGTAGGAAGACATAGATAGAGCCCAGGGTCTCTGTCATTTGGTCAGAGAGCCTTTGGGTAGAGACTTTTAATCATTTAAAGGTACAGATTCCAAAAGAGTCTTCCAAGGAACAATAGTCACATGTAGTTAGGGCTCAATGGTCACATAAATTTTCAAAAGGCTGTTGCTCTCTTCGAACCATGGAGAGTCATGGTGCACCTCAAGATGTTAAAGGTTCTGAAAAATAGTGTCCTTTAGAACAATTTTGTCTATGTAACTTTCCCTAAACCTATTTGCTCTACTGTCATTACTTGAATGAACAGTCTTTGGAAATTAAAGCCTAGAATGCACCCTTCTTACCTACTCTCTTGGCTTTGTATTCAGTCACTACGTTCTGTAATTTCCAGAGATTCTTTCCTCAAAAAATCTCTCACAACCCTTCCTGCCACTACCTGTGTTCAGGTAAGTGGGAGTAAGGGGAGATAGACCAAACTCATATCAATAGAAGTGTGCGTTGTTTCTAAAATAAAATTCAATGTTATAATTTTTATTGTTTATTATCAAAATAATTATTTCTGGGTTTAAAGAAGAATAAAAAGGACATAATATTGATTTTATTTATAAAAACAGAAAATGGGTTTTAAGAATTAAAGAAACACTTATTTAGACCTCTGTGGGGCCTCAAGTATTGCATCACACTTAGTCTAAACTGTTTCTCGACTCTCCCATGAACCATAGCCACTCACAGCAATAAAATTATCTGATAAGAAATAAACAAAACTTGTCCTATTCTTGAGAAGCTATAACAATGCAATGGAAACCGTGGGACTGCTATGGAAGAACCAGTTGCCTGACCTGAGTCAGGCAAGATTATTCCTCTCTGTGGACCTTAGTCTCCTTCTCTACAAAATGAGTGCAGAGTATTAGATGAATCTCAACCCATATGAATTTAACCCCTCTTACCTACTCAAAAATCTTGACTGTACATACTACTTTTCCTAGCTATTGGACAAATCACATCTTCTCAGCTAGGTATTTAAGACTTCTATAATCTATCACAAATCTGTCTTTACAACCTTTTTTTTTTCACTAGTCCTGCCATAAACTCTCTAGTCTTGTCAGAATTTTTAGGTCACTATCACCTGAATAACTCTTGCTTATTCCTCTTATAGAGTCTTTGGATATAACAGTTTTATCTCTGGAAACTTCCTACCACTTTTATTTTCCAACACATACCCATCCATGTCTTACTTATGTCAGGATTTAATTCACATCCAGTCTTTCTGAAATTATTCTGAACAGTAGTAATTTCCTCCTAATCAAGTTTCTGTACCAAAACTTTCTGTCATTGTTTGATCCTCATAATATAAGGCCTTATGTATAAGTATATCATATTTCCCCAAACTGAGTTGTATGCACATCTAAGGCTAAGAATTCTTGTACTTCAATGTCTTTCTGATAGTGGTTAATAAATTATAATACCTATGGTCAATAATTAAGATCTATGAAAATTTGTTAACTAATCATGGAAGACATATAAATACATAGAGAGTATATTTATAGAAAATTCAAAGTTGCATCACAAAAATTGAGATGACATCCTGAGAAAGCTGGGAAAATGTGATTCTGTTAAACTTCCTTAGTTGATAACGTCTTCAAAATAGAAACTAATTCATCTTTTGTTTCAAATTTACAAATTTGAAAAGACATTCTGCATTTTTTTGATTCAAAAATATGTTCAAATGAATGAACATGTGAGAAAGAGAAATATTAAACAGGCATTAATTTAGTCCAAGAAGTTATAATTATGCATTTGTAGTTCTCTCACTTTTGCTTAAAGTATCTTTTTAAATACATCTACACTTAGAAATTAAACATCTATAGATATTTTAACTATATTTTTAGACTCACAATTTATGTCTAAAGATATTCTTTTACAAGCTGTATTTGTCAGCTCACTAAAGGTTAATATTTCAGACACCTTAAATAGACATCTTAAAATTATTTTACTTATTCATTTTTATATTTGTTTAGCATCTGTCTCTTCCCACTATAATGTAAATTCCATGGCCACAAGAATTTTGCTCGTCATGATCACCACCATGCTTCAGTCACTACTCTACTGCCATGTTTTGGTCACCATTGCATTGTCAGGGTCTATGTAGTTGCTTAGTATCTATCTTTTGAATAAGTAAACAAAATACTTGCACAAACTAGAGCAAGTCACTTTTTCTCTCTTGGCATCAACCATTGCATCTGAAAATAGAACAGTTTATTCCAGTATGTTTTAAACGTGTGTTCCTGCAAATCACAAATTTCCTTGGCACTGTCTTGGAGTGTAAAAGGCCATAACCACAGTATTCTAGGCTGCTTATCTCACTTTCAAAGGACAAATCTTTTTTTTTTTTTTTAATTTGTCTTGCTAATCAGGGTAGGTGTGGGAAGAAGAAGATGGCTCTAAACAAGATTTTGTTGAAAAAATTTATATTACTTTTACAATTAAAAAAACTCTTCTAAATAAGTTTATTTTCATAGCTATTTCTGTAGTTCAACTCCCATTTTAAAGCTTATGCTTCAAGGGTACTTTTTGTTGGGCAAATGCTAAAAGAAATCATTATTCTCTTCATTACTGTACAAACTTTAACCTAGAAGTTATAGCACATGTTTCTCATGAAAAGGCAAAATGTTCTCGTGTATCTGACCCAGTCTGGCCACTTGTACTGTACTGAAGTGTCCAAAGTCAATTTCCATCTTATGTTCATGAATGCTACTGCTTTGCCTGCTCATTCAATTCAGATAAAACATTGGCACAACAAGCCTGACTATGTGGGTCAACAGAAATAATATATCTAGAGCAACTATTCAGTATATGTTGAGAAACCAAGGAAAATAATCAGATATAATATTCAGTTTTATCAGTAATAATAATGATGACTTTAGAGTGCTTCTTGAATCAATTACATTATCGTTCTTACATTGGTGCCTGACTTCAGATATGCTCTTGATGTTATTAAATGTTTGTTAAAGTAATGGTTGTTTTGCCAATGCTTTTGACAATGACATAAAACAAAGACACTAAACTTGAACATCCTTGAAACCAGACTTGTCTTGTTTAGTGAAAAAAGCTCCATCATTCTTGTTTTTATTTAACTGAGCATGCTGGCTATATAGCATTTAAATAAGAAATATTTTTAATTTAGCAGTTATTGTGATTGAGACAAGTTTAAGTTTTCCATCAAGTAATGTTTGGAAAAACAATTTTTGTAAAAATGAGCCACACTGTAGCCAAAAATATTTATGAAATATAGAAAAATATGAGCTAGAACTCAAATTGCATATTTCTAGAAATAGTAAGAAGAAATACTATTATTATTTAGCAGGTACAAATGTCAGACTTTCACTAGATACATTCCTAATTTATGTCATTTAATTCCCAGAGCAATTATTAGACACTATTGAAGCTCAGAGAAGTTAACTTAGAGGTCAGAAGTCACAAAGCAATTTAATAGCCCAATCATATTACAAACTCAGATATATCTGACTCCTTAACCTGTGTTTTTGCCTATACTTCAAGGCCTTCAAACTGAAATTACAACTTCTTAATTGATTACGATCAATATTACCAATCCAGGAGAGAAAGGAGACCACAAATGAGGTGCCCTGAAGCACCATTCAGTAGAGAGAAACAATAGACTGGCTCTTGCTGGATTCTTTGTTTATTTGTACTTTCCCAGAATTCTTGGGAAAGGAAATAAGCAAAATCTCAAAATAACTTGCTCTCTCATCACCCTGTTTTCCCTGTCTGTGAAAATAAAAATTATTACACTATAATCAGAAAAAGCATTAAAATAAATCAGTTAATCTGTTCTGTTGCTAATCATGATTAAGGGAAACAGGAAAAAATTAAAGCAATTTCAGTTACCTTCCCTTTGAGCACTGTCATGCATCCTCCACTAATGGTTTCAGAGACAGCGAAGTCTCAGAGTGAGACTCCTGAAGCTTTCCTTAAAGGATAAATTATGAAGGGAGAGTCCCATAGAAGACCAGATGATCTTGGGGTCCTAAGTGGAAGAGAATTTTTCTAAAGAGCACCAAAACCAAAAATAACACCAGAGATAATAGCTACCCATGGGTTATTACTGACTATTTTAATTTATTTATATATATATATTTTTTTTTAATTATTATAACTGCTTACATCTTAAATAAGACTAAATTTCAGGGTCTAACTTTTTTGGCACAAACATTTTTGTTAGCAGTTAGTCTAAACATCTTATAACAAGCTTTTGGAATATTTTTTGAAGTAAGTGCTCTATTTAGTTACCTAAATAGATCCATTCTCCTCATAGACACATATCATTTTTTTCTTACATTTGTAATTTTTACCCTCTGAGATGCAAGAAATTCCAAATTCAAATGACGTGACTTATCTAATTAAAAAAGTGGTTTATATTTTCAAATTACCTAACACCTATCTAATGTAACTTTATCAATGATGGACTTTTCATTCTGACCATTTTTAAATAAGCTTATTTAATTACACAATTACTTTTGCTTATTAAAAATTCCTCCAGTGTTTTTCCCCATGATCTGAGTACCCCAAATCACAATATGATGGAACACATCTGGTAACCTCTTGGAATGTTTCATAATCCTCAGATATATAGTTAATATCTAGGTTAATAAATGTATTTTAAATATATGTACATATGTATAGTGTTAATTTTTAGGATTAGAGGAAATAGAATAGGAAAATATAATTTAACAGGTTATATAATTCCATAATTATTAACAAATTAGTTTTAATCAAGAAGGGGAAGAAATCAATTTTATAAAGACTGGGTTTATTTTATAGTAACTCATTTATTCAACTCTCACAGAGGACTTCCTCCTCTGTATGAATAAGAAACTGTTAGGTCACAAGAGAGTGAAATCATAATTATGTCCTTAAACAATTTAAAGTCTTGTGAAAATATTTTTTTAATTTTAAAACACAGTAAAATAATATTATAAGAATAATGAATACAGGGAAGTACTTAACCCTTATTGAGGGGATGCTGCACAACTGCCCAAGACTGGAAAAATCTAAGAAAGACTTTTTAGAAAATGTGTTAATTAAGTTGCACATTCAAGAATAAACACGTGTTGGCATAATGAAATATCATTTTAGACACAGCGAATAAGGCTATTCAAGAGAACTGTACCCTGGGAAAGCAGAGAAGATTCAGGTTATTATAAGAATGGAATATGTTTGAAATGGAAGTACATTTACATTCTTCGTGTTTAGAATGGAAGAACATGAATAGGAATACAAGACAAGACGAGAATATGGAGGAGCTGAATTATGAAGTGCCCTCTATGTTACACTAAGGTTTTTATATTTTATCCTGAAGGCTATGTGGATTTTAATCACTAGAACTCAATTTCATTAGACTAAGTAAAGAGGACAAATTGCAAGTAGAAAAAAAATGCAGGTGGTGGCAAAATCGATGCCAGTTGATTTCAGTAACACCTTCAGGAAATTAAGGCCTCGATAAAATTCGGTCAGTGGGGGCAGAGAGAAGAAATTAGATGTGAGAACTATTTGGATGGTAAGCACAATAGGACCTGGTAACAAACTTGATTTTGAAGATGAAGGTGATAGAATAATAACAGATGGCTGCCTCATTTTTAGTTAAAGTATTGGAAGTCTGGTTATTCTATTCATGAAGGTAAAGAAGCAGGTGTTGGGGAAATTATGATGAAATTAGTCCTTTTAAGGGTAAAATGCCTCAGGAAAATCTAAGAATGATATCTTGTAGACAGATGAACATGTAGGTCTGGATAAAAAAAAAACCAAAACAAAACATAGAGTTCTAGTTTGGAAATTCTATTAGTCTACCATGGCTGCCATAACAGAGTACCACAAAGAGGGTGACTAAAACCATAGAATTTTATTTCTCCCAGTTCTGGAGGTTGGAAGCCAAGATCAAGGTGCTGGAAAGGTTGGCTTCTGGAAAGGCTTCTCTTCTTGGAGTACACATAGCCTGCCTTCTCTCTTGGTCCTCACATTGCCTTTTGTCTGTGCATAGGTTCTCTTAGTTTCTCTTCCTCTTCTTCATTTAGTTACTTCCTTACTGGCTTATCTCCAAATATAGTTGCATTGGAGGTGAGGGTTTCAACATATGAATTTGGAGAGACGTAATTCAGTCCATAACAGAAACATAAAGTTGGTGATTGGACAGACATAACTTTCACGTATTTACAAATGAAAAGACTACACTTGGAACTGCTGAATCACTTGTGTTGTCATACAGATCATATTGGAAATAAAATATGCCCAGTGCTCCCTCTGTATTCACATGATATAGTGAACAGGACAAGTATCTCTGCATGGTAAATACACAACAACAACATCTCATAATTCAACAGAAATGAATCCAGGTAGGTTGGGGAGGCCTCGTAGAACACCACTAAGTCTATAGGAAATCTCCAAAGGGAATGGGATTGAACAGTGCTAGCTAACTTCAAAGGACATGTTATTTTATGACAATGAGCAAGAATGTCCCAGAAGTCTTCTCAGGACATCAAACACCAAACCTTATGGATAATATCCCAGGGAACATATAATATCCTCTCAGAATAAACCATGCTATTTGTGACTCTGGAGGATGAAGGATGAAGCAACCACTCCAGCTATGATTTGAAGCTGAGGTTCCAAGGAAACCAAGTATTTCAAAGCCAGCTTTGCCTTACAGCTATTAACCTGCCTCTCTGGCTGTGTTCAAACACATGAATCGTTCACTGCACAATATGATGATTATCCAGCTTTCCCCAGAGGACTGTGCAAGAACAAAAGGCTGAGGGGTAAAGAGTACTTTTATTATTAGGTTGCCATTCTTATGAAACATTCATATAGCAAAGGAATTGCTTTGTGTTAAAAAATTATTTTGTTAAGGGAACTATGAAAAAGATGCTTACATCACCTTTAAAGTAACTATGCATGTATTCAGGAGAAAAAAGAAAGAAATTTTTTTTAAAAGGCTGTTAGAAAACTTACTTCAGAACCATATTTTCAAAGAGTAAGGCAAAATATAGACATCTATTGGATTAATTTAAAATTCCATGAGTGTAGATTTGAGCATTAATTATATGTCAAGCAGAATTTATTGTATTATGGCTCATATGCTGATGTTAGTGACTCCCCATTTCTCTTTTGCCACAGTCTGGAATTATTGGGAACCACAGGCCCAATTAAAATGGATAGCTTAAGGTACATCTGTCATGTGTGCACAGTTCAGCAAGATTCTCAGGCTCCTAAATGCAATCAGGATATTATTTTCAATTCAGGGTGTTCTCTCCTCACTTTCTTAGTCCCATCCAGAACTACCTTTTTTTAAAATAAATCATAGAACGTCAGACCCTTCAAAATTGTGGTGGTCTCACTTTTCTAAAGTGAGGAAGGATGGAGAAAAGGTAAGGCAGGTGTATGATCTGCATTATCAAAGCATATTTCACATACTTTATTCTTTTTATAAGTGAGGTAAGGGAGAGACAAGTATTCCTACTTATAAATATTCCACACAAAAATATATTTAGGTTAACAAGCTCTTCTTTAAAGGTTCAGAAATATTAAAAGAAGAAAGGAAACATTATTGGCACATTTTGGTGGGAATTATTCGGGGAGTTTATAGGTAGCAGGACCAAGTGAAATGAAGAACTTTGAAAAGAAAGAAGGCAATCTGGACAGCTTGGGATTTCTAAGGGTTAGTAAACAGGAAACAAGAGAAAGAGCTTAAAGAAAAACTCAGTAAGAAAGTGGCAAAAAAGGATTTCTAGATTGTATAGTAAGTAGTCTCAAGGTGAGCCATCAGCTGGTACCTGTGTTAGGATATCAGGAGATGGTACAGCGTGATGGTGAAGAGTAAGGGTTTCGGAGTCAGAAAACTTAAATTGAATCCCTTGCCCACTGGTTGGGTGACCTTGGGCAAGTTACTCATCTCTGTAAACCATAATATCCTCATCTGTAAAATGCAGAGAATCATATTACCTGATGCAAATGTGAGGATTACCTAACACAGCTATGTAAAATGCCTTTAAAATGCCTGGCATACAGAAATGATTGATAAATTCATTAAAGATTAAAATCACAGAGCACTAGAGCTGGAAGGTAGCTTACCAAACCACACAAACTCCTACATTTTACAGACTAGGAACGTGAGGAACTAAAGCATTAAATTCCCATGCCAGAGGTGATACAAGTAGATAATTATCATCTAAATTAGATTTTAATGGTTTTTAGGACAATATTAATAAGCTTGGGCTGCAAAAGCTGATAATAACAATAAAATGGAATGTGTGCCTTAAACAACAGGAATTTATTTCTTGCAGTTCTGGAGTCTGGAAAGCCCAAAATAAAGGAGCAGCCATAGCCTCCTGGCTGCCTTCTTGCTGTGTCCTCACAAAGCCAGAGAGAGCAGAGCTCTGGTCTCTTGGCATTCATCCCATTATGGGGACCCCACTCTCATGACCTCATCTGAATTTAATCACATCCCAAAGGCCCCCCCTCCAAATATCATTATCTTGAGGTTAGGACTTAACATATACTTTTCGTGGGGGACATGAACATTCAGCCCATGATGGATATGTGGTACTGTGAGAAGAGTCTGAACAGTGGCTAAGAACTCTGTGTTCTAGTCCCCAGACCTTAGGCAGGTTCCTTAATCTTTCAGTTCCTCACCTAATAAATGTGGGAGAGATTGTCTCAAGTGTTGTTCAATTCCATGCTCATGGAATATTATCTTCTGAGAATATGAGTGTAACTTACCATGAGAAACATGTCTGGTTAGAGTAAGAAAGGCAAGGACTAATGGGGAGCCCATAACACAGAACATGAGTGAGAGGAGGTAAGTGGAGTTTTTAGTGAGGGAAGAACAGAAGCAGAGGGATTCTTGGGGATCAGGGAAAGAAGAAAACTTGAATGTGAGAAACGGGAGGTGCAATACAGGAGGGCCTCACAGATCACCATCACTTCCAAAGTGTACCCAGGGCTAAAAGTCCACCTGTTCTGGTTTGCTTTGCTTTAGGTTTAATAAGCAGATATGGAATATAATAGTGGGTTTGCAAGGGGTCACTACCAGCTATTCATAGTTTGGTGCTTAATTGAGGAAAATAATTTGAATAACATATAAAGCAATGAGTATATTTGGAATGAGAGGAAAAGGCCAGAGTTTCTGTCCTTAAATCACATTATTCACTATCTTTAACATGTGAACATATGAAAGCATGTGAGTGGACTGGAAGGAGTTTTATTTCTTTACCTGTGGCACTCAATTGACCATGTCCTTCAGCAAGATGAGAGGAAATGCTCTGATTCATTATTACAGATTCAGGAATCTATTCAGGGCACTTACCTGCTCAGCATAGTTAATTTTTTTCCCCTCACAGTTGCCAGCTAATTCTAAGACAGCATCATTGTTGTATATCAGTAATCCTGACTACAAGTGTTTACACAAACTGGGTACCATTTATGGCTAACTTTCCCTCAGAAAAATACCATTTAAGCATACAATTAAATATGTGATTGGTCATGTCTGTTAGAGACTTTATTAAATAGATGGGATACTATTAATTATGATAGTAAATACATACCTGTATATCCATATACAAGCAGTGTTAATAATCTATTGCTAAAGAAACAAGTTTAATTTTTTGAACACAATTCTGTGCTCAGTAATAATCATCCATACAAGAAGCCAAAGTGGTCACTGCTCTCTCTTGTAGGAGCAGCTACTGGGGGAAAGGGGATAGAGAAAGGCAAGAAAGATATCTCAGCTAACTCTTAAGAATTCTGGTGCAAGATCCTCCAGTTCTTATTCCACATTTTAAGGCTTTTCTTTCATGCAATGCAATGAGTACATTTCCTGGAGCTGTAATTTTTGTGCATTGACTTCTAGATTTTGAACTGTTTTTCAACTAGTTTTCTTTAAACTGACTGAACTTGGTAGGTCTCCAATAAAAGTTTATTATTATTGTGTTTTAATACTACCTTTGCTATTTACATTTTATAATTAAAACCAAAGTAGGTTCCAGAGTTTCCTGGTCACTGTTAAATAGCAAACAACTTCCACCCATTTTGTCCAATTTAAAACTTCATTTTTATCTCCGACCTGACACATACCTCCTCACCATTCTCCAGCACCTGCTGAGCTTTTGCTTGGGAGGATTGCAGTGGATAGAGGATATGGCCTGCTGTTTCACCTGTCTTCTCCTCTCCCTTTTCTAGTTCTAACTTCTTTTGACTTTAGAGTAGGGAGAACAGAGAGATAAATGAGCCTCCCATTTGATGTGCCAAGCAATTGCAATTCTGTGTTCATGGTCTCTAATTTCCCACTGTGGGTTCACTGTCAAAGCTGGTTACATCTGACCTGGGCTCCATCCCCTTTCTACACAAGGAACGGGTCATGTATAATTACCCCTGTGTGTTTATTTGAACCTTGAGAAACTCACACATCCTTGCTTTGCCACACAATTGGGGTGTAGGAATGCAGGCTGCTCCCTTGCCATCTCTTCTCTTCATCCTGCTCTTGTACCACCTTCCTGTTTACATGAGCCCAGGTAAGTCAACAAATCCTCTTTCAGAGCAGGAATCTAACCTGGGAATGAAGCAATGGTCTCCCATTCTGGTACCCACTCAAATAAATGGCTCCTTGAGTTTCCCTCCTCAATGAACTTGACAAGAAGTGGTCAGGGAGGAACCACCCTATTTCTCAGGAGACTGATGACTCATGACTCTCAAACACCTGTTTCCTTCAAACCCTCCTGCAAATACACACTAAGGTCTATAGGAGAGATAGTGTTTGGTATACCATGGCCTGTTAGGCCATCTTCCAACAAGCCTTAAGAGTTGTCTGAACTCCATTGTTTCTTAAAATATAGGATACCTGATGTCTCTTTAATCTTGCATTTTGGTAGCCAACTCAAGGGCAAAAAGGGAAGTTGCTCTAAAGATGCTGACATAGATGCTTCCTCGTCTGAAGCCATTGTTTGGTCCTCCCCTAGTCAGCCACTGCAGTCTTCTAGCTGTCACCATTAGAGCAGAGCTCTTAGCTTCCTAGAGCAGCTGCATGTACTGCCTCCCTCCCTGCCCTCAGCCATCAGGCCTTTTGTCTAGTCCTTTGTTCTGTAAGTCCTAAAAAAGTCTTGCCGTTGCCCTATTGTACCCATTAGTACAACAGTTTTACTCAGTGAGAATCTCTGTTAGGTACTCAAACACTTGGCTAGACAAAGCAACAGATGGTACATGGGCCTATTCACACTTTTAAATGAGTCAAAAAGTATGTTAGGAGTAATAGAGTAACAATAACATTCTAGCAATATAACAGAATATATAATTCCAAAATGAGCCAGATCAAATCATTTTTGATATACCCTTTGGGGCTTTTATGATCCATAAAAGAAAGCCATTTTTATTACTTTTATAGTTCTTTGATCTGAAATAGTATACTCAGATTGATCACTCACTTAATTCACCAGACTTACATCCAGAGACTTTTATTTATTTTCAGTAACTAGGTTTGCCTAAAAATATCCTCAGAAATAACACTGGGGATGTTTTAAAAAATATATTCCATATTCTAAAGGCAATACATACAAATAAGTGAAAACAAACACAAAGGAAATGAGAGAGAGAAAGAAAGAAAAGAAAAAGATAATGAAACTTGAAATTTTTATTCCTTCTTAACATAGCAACAAATAGCCCCAAAGTTTCAGTGGCTTAACAGCAATGACGTATTTTTCACTGATGCAGCACATGGGTTGCAGACTAGCTGTGCTGCATTGGACTCCACACAGCAATGCTCAGCTCTGCTCCACATTGTCTTTGCATTCCACGACTGAGGGAACATCCCCCAACTGGAGCATGCTCTACTTATGGAAGAAAGCAGAGGTACAGAAGGTCAAACCAATCCATGATAGTGCAGTCAAATCATCTGCACAGATATGGTCATACATTTCATCCAGTCACATCCTAGTGGCCAAAGAAAATCACATGACTAACGCTAACAAAAGATGGGGAAGTAGACTCTGCCTACGGGAAGGCACTGGAAATCACCTAGCAAAGAATGTGGATGTATAATCTTTTTCAGAGAAGAGAGCATAGAGTTGGGGATAGTAATAAAATCTAAAACATAGTGTGAGCACAATGGAAACATAAATATGAACATAATATTTCAAGAGATTACTTTAAAGGTGGTAGTAATTATATTAACAGATAAAAATTAGATGTATAAATTATGGTATGAGGATAAAACTAAGTCAGTTACATACCTAATGGGCTCTTCTCATATGTTTGTTTTGTAAAAATTTGTACAACCTCTAGAGTATGAATTTCTCAGTATTTTCTGAATTTATTCCCTTTTAATAGTTTCATATTTAAAGTTGTTACAAACTGGTTTATTGACAAACATATAGTACAAAATAACTATCAATTGTGTTGTCAGTGGAAATCAGGCTCTTCCATGGGATCACATGAGAGACTGTGGTGTGGCAAGGTTTATTCATGTGGAAATCGCTGCTGGGTTTCCACTGTAGGCTGCCCTGTATCTAATCTCCCTCCATCAAACCATGTAAAAAGTCCAACTGCGTCTTCAGTGAGGCAAAAACAAAATCCAGTGTCCAGAGTTTCTGATTCATATTAAAGCTTAATCTTTCTGCGCCCACACATCTGCTGTGGGCCCCAGTAGCTGCTAGACCTGCATGGCCATAAGCTCAAGTGGGTGCATGCTCGTCGTAGTCGTCGGCAGCCGTCCGTCTCGAGAGACGATGGTGTAGCTCCTTAAGAGTCTATCTGCACCGCCGAGAATGGCTGTGCAGTCCGACTCGGGAGTGACATCGTATCTGTCTCCTCCCGTGTTGAATCGACGCTACAGAGCCTGGGCAGGGTGATATGGAGGGTCTGCTGTTGCCCATGCAGCAGACCCCCCCTCTCTTCGCAGCTGAAGGGTCCAAGGGAAAGACGGAGTCAATACAGCTTGGCTTCAGGTGCGCCGCAGGAGTTGCCGGTGTTGACTACAACGTCAAACCGCCTTAGGGCAGATAATTGCATTACCAGGCAGGAGAGAGAGCGAGAGAGAGACAGAAAGGGACAGAGAGAGAGAAACAGAGAGAGAAAACAGTAGAGCGCTTATTTGTTTGCCTGGGTTATATTAGATTGGGTTTGGAATAGACCAGGTGTTTTTTCAAAAGAACCAATCAACCTCTCAAGGTTTAATGAGCTTTGTGATGGGTCTAACCCCTAGTCAATCCATTGCTCCCCAGCCAGGCTAGACTGACAGGCCTCTACGGTCAAGTGTTTTCCCTTTTTCCTGAAGCAATCTGGTACAGAAGGGAGGAAGATAGGGCTGTTAATCCCTATGGAGTACAATGCTATGGTCCCCTAGATTGTGAAAAGCTGTAGCTTCCTGGTGAAGCAACCAGGCTCATGTTCCAGTTTATTAAACTCAATGGCTAATTCCCTTTACTTCCCTTTCTTATAGTAATAACTAGTTAAGTACCTATGGTAACAATTGTAAATTACATTCCTGAAGTCTTGGCCTATATAATGCTTCTTAGGTGCAAAATTTAACAGAAATTGAGTGCTATATATCTGAAAGACGAAATCAGTATTCTATGAATGAACAGTTACCTTTGCAAGAAGTACAAAATGTGTCATTAGGCAAATAGTAAATCAATTGCAACCACTGAGAAATAAAATAAAGTTATAAAAGCTAAAGAAATATATACTTTTTACACACTATTGAAATCTTAAAATTAAAAATTCTATATCAGATATTGGATTTCAGTCTTGATGTGTCCCGGGGTTATAAATAGACTTGACAAGGTCACATTTTGGAACCTCCCTGTGTTTAAAAACTTCAACTGAGTGACTCACCTTGCTCCATAAAAAGTAGCAACAAACCCAGGTAGTGGGAAGGAGAGATCCTGGAGTGACCTGAAATCACTCATCTTTTTGTGTAGTTCGCTTTTCTTCTGCTCCCAGATGTTGTTATCCCTCTTCAGTCAGAGGAAATACACAAGTGGGCAAAAGCTTAAGACAGCCCCTAAGGTGTGGGATATTGTGCTGCTGAGAAGTAGCATTAAGACTCACACCAAAGGTAGTTATGGGGCAAGGAAGTGGGGATGGTGTGATTACTCTGCTCTGTCCTGCTGGTAGACTGATGAAATGAGAGCCATCTGTACTTTTCTGGTAGCTCTAGGAAATCACTCGCCTTGGGACAGAAGCAGCTCTGTGCATGAAGAAATGGAGAAAAACTCGAATTTCCAAGAAAAATCTCCATTTCCTGCTAGCTGAGGTTTGGGACTCTTAGGTCTCTCTGAGTCCACCATGATACCCTTACTTTAGGTCAATACCTTCATGATGTCCTATGTCAAATGTGCTCAGACACCCAGGTTATACTTTCTTCTTTTCTTGCTCACTGCCTCTCGTGCTTGATACCGTCAAAACCTATAACAAGCTAGGTGTATGCATTTACCCTCATTTTAATGTTGTCATTACTACAGTCAGTATGACATGTACAAAATAATATCAAATCAAATCATCCCTGGATCTTGCAGACAGTAGGATAAATAGGTCTCTGGCTTTTTGAGATTTACCTCACAGTTTGTAAACAGTAACAATGCCTGCATCTTAAAAGCCCGATTATTCAACACCAAATCTCACTTGATACCTCTCAGTCCCTTGGCCTTAACTTTAAGAAAAATTTTACTTAGTGTAAGCAATACTGTTTCTCCCAGGTGACAAGATATTTTGAAGAGGATTTTTGAATGCACAAGAGAGCGTAGCCAGCTGTTTTCTACAGTCTTATAAACAGAGGCGGTGGGTAAAAACTACGGCATGAGGTGTTTACCACTTCCTATGATGAAGGTAACTGATGCAGAACTGAGTGACCGTCCACCCAAAACTGTAGAGCCAACTTTCTCTGAAGTTGTTTAAAATGAAAGAATGTGTTCATTTCTCTTGCCACTAAAAGTGGCTGTTTCTCTCGTCATATTCAAAACTCTATCATTTCAATTTTGCAATGTGTAAAAACAGACTCTTCATGAAACTGGGTAAAAAGCCACAGAGCTTGAACCAGATCTCACCAGGAGAACATGTCACCTTGCAGGGATGCAGGGATAGAATGAGGCTATTCTACTAGGAAAATAATCACAATAGAATACACTTTTACATTTTTTAGAACACAGTCGCATATTCTCCCTGCAAATCTCCATGCTTTGTTTTATTTTGAGCAAGATCAAACTGGGTTTTTCCTCCTAGAATTAGCTGCTCATGAGAGAAGCAAATACATTTCTAATACTATAAGAATTAAAAGTATTATCAATATAAATTATATGATTCTGACATTTCCTATGACCTGCACCTACATATATAATTTTTCTTAAATTATTTTAGTAAAAATTTGACTTCTGTGCAGATAACTTTTTCTTTTAGCATATATATATAGAGTTAAGTGGTGATAGAGTTATATTTATTTACTAGAACAGGTAAAAAATATCTCTAAAAACAAGTAACTCAATATTCAAAGTATATAAAAATTCTGGCCAGGATTGATATGGGACACAGAAATACTCTGCCAATCATCTCCTTGTTTCACTGAAATTCAAGTGGACTGTAAAATGGTATATTATCAAAGTCCTCAAAATAGTATGAAAATCTGAGATATACAATTCTACATAAAAAGTTTGAAGTTTTACTTGTTCTTGCTTGCATTTTCAGCTTTCCAATTCACACTCAAACAACGCTCAGTTTCTTCAAGCTTCCAAATAATGTCATGACTCACTTATATGTGTGACATTTCAAAATCTCTCCAAAGGGGTGGGCAGGTACACTTTTTATTGTTACTATTATTCTTAGATTGAAAAAGCATCTTTAGCCCCTTGAATTTTTTCTTTAACGCTTTCCAGAAGTAAATAAGAACTATTT
Organism: Furipterus horrens; assembly: GCF_987537825.1. NCBI lineage: Eukaryota > Metazoa > Chordata > Mammalia > Chiroptera > Furipteridae > Furipterus > Furipterus horrens. Next base: position 30,248,126 of record NW_028327174.1, read on the forward strand.
TTCCACTCAAAGTTTATATTTTTTCTGTGAAAGTAAAAGAGGTGCTAGAAGATAACTTGGCTTCATAACAATGGAAAAAAGGAAGCATTACATATACCCCCCCAAAGTGAAGACACATTCAATTAATTTTTCAACTTAAATATGTAGGAAAAGAAAACACAGAACAAATAAAAGTAATGTATTTGTTATAGTCTCTATAATATATATGTTGGTCAGAGATGTAAAATTAAGAATGAAGAATAAAACTCATCTATGTATTCATTGGCTGCTATGCATTTAATTCTTTCTATTTTTGTATTTCATTCTCATAATAATTTTCTTCTAGTTCCTTGAATGCTAATATTTTTCAGGGCAGGAGAAGACTAGAGACCAGTTAAGATTAAAAGAATCAATCAGAGAGAGGTTAATATTTAAAGAAATTAGTTTTTTATGCTATTTTAATGTTTTAGAGCTTGATAGAAAGTAAGGTTTAAGCACATGGGAATTAATTTCAAGGCAATAGAAATTGTCACTTGGAAGACAGAGTATTCAAATATTTGTCACTGCTCCATTACCTAGTAAAGTGTTCTTAACTTTTTTTATGTTCTGCGCTTCCCAGGTCTTTGACGTGAGCAGAATACCAGGCAGTGACACAGCTGGCTTGGGGAGGCTGAGAGTTACAGATGAATTAACGTTTTTTGACTGCATAGTTACACATTGTGCTAAGCCTTTTCAAATGCATTAGTGCAATCTATTTCTATACAGCTATGTAGAGTTGAAGTTATTGCTTTATTTTACAGCCTTGTTAAGTAACTGGCCTAAGTTACTCTTAAGTTGTGGGGCTGGGACTTGAATCCAGAAATGCCAGAAAATAAAAACCATGATCTTGCTTTTATAATATCTTCCTCTAGGTAATCAAGGGGAGGTGCTATCAGAAAGAGCAACATAGAGACATATGACAGTATGAAAACATCTTTTTTTAATATTAAAATTATTTTTTATTTAGTGCCATTTAATCTTTTAAAATTTTTATTGAATTTATTGGAATGACATTGGTTAATAAAATTATGTAGGTTTCAAGTGTACAATTCTATAATACAACATCTTTATAATGCATTTTGTGTTCACCACCCCAAGTCAAAATAAAATAACAAACAAAATAGAAACAGACTCATAAATACAGAGAACAGACTGACAGCTGTCAGAGGGGAGGGAGGTTGGGAGATGGGTGAAAAAAAGTGAAGGGATTAAGCAAAGGAAGAAACTCATAGACCCAGGCAACCGTATGGTGATTACCAGTGGAAAAGGGGGTGGGAGGAGACAGAAGAGGGTAATGGGGGGGTGATAGGGAGGGAAGCAAACATTATCTTCTGAAGAAAAGCAGAAAAAGATGGGGGTTGAAGGCTGATTTGCAAAATAGTACAGTCACTTATAAATACTATTTCTAAAATTCTTTGTTCATATTTCAGTAAGTCAAAAATATGCTCTCAAGAAAAGTACTCGTTATAGGATTAAGAAGCCTGAAGGAAGAAAAAGTGCATTGTGAATTGAAATGAGAAAGTGCAGGTCTCTTATTGATTCTTCACTTTTGGAATCTCATTAGCTATCAGATGGAACGTGATGACTGCCAACAAATAAACATTTCTCCCCTTCTAGCCTGTTTAACTGCCCAGAGCCACCAAATACAGATTAATCTGAAATGCATTTATTGTTCCTGGTGGAGGGGGTTAAAAATCAGCTTTAGATACAAGAATTCTTTTTCTCTCTTTCCTTCAGGCTACTAAAGGATGCACAGAATGAAGCTTATTTTAAAAGCTGGTATCAGAAGCTGCTGGCTGCTCTCCAATTCTGCGCGGGAAAAGCCTTGAGTGATGAGTTTTCCAAGGAGATGAAACTTATCAAAATTCTGGGAGATGTGGGGGAAAAAGTCAAGTTGGCTAGTGACCCTCAAAGACAGGTTTGTGGGGAAATCAATCTTTATGGAGTGAAGTATTTTGTTTTTAATCTTTTGTTCAATTAAGTTTTAATTTCATAGCTTAGAAAGCAAACTTCTTGACTATACTTAGGTATAGGACACAAGTCAATTATTTAATCAAGCTTTTATTTATTTATTTGTTTGTTTGTTTGTTTATTTATTTATTTATTTATTTATTTACTATCTTGAAGTTAACAATAATGTCTATCACCAGGGCATGGCTTTTTTATCTAAGTAGCCATGTAAAATACATATCGTATCTGACAAAAGAGGCCACTGTAATGTAGAGGCAGTTTATGAAAAGAGCAGCTGAAGTAATTTCCTCAAAATGGCAGCACAACTCAGACTCATAGCAGAAGTATACACGGGGACTTTTTAGGGTTCCCTTGCCCAAGGTACAAAGTCTAGGTCTAGATTTTTATAACATTGCACTAATCAAAGTCACATTTTAAAAGACTTGCCAAAACAAATAAAATGAATTAAATGAGACATTAATAATGGTGTGGAATGTAATGTTGTTACAAAAGGTCATGATAGTCAAAATAATGTGCCTCTTTCATCACTGATTATAATAATATTGGACTTGGCTATTTGTTTTCTGGATCTAGTGAAAAAACGCTTGCTCTTTTTAATTATCTGCATCATTAGTTCCTTTCAGTGACATAGACCATTAAGTAGGTTCTCTGAAGTTCAGCATTCTAGATGCAGGGAGATAGGGGCATCCATTCATTGAATTAAGGACATCATTCAATAACAATTAAGTACTTAACTACAGACGAGGAGTTAAGAATAGAAAGATGACTAAAACATGAATCTTGTCCTCAAGGAAGCTCATAGTTTCTCTCCACCCACTGTTGAAAAATCAACAAGGGTTTTCAACAAAATGGTATGAAAATAGTAATAGGTAAAGTGTCCCAGAATTCTTTCCCATTCCAAGATTTTTTCTGCTGGAATTCACTTAATTTGGTAGAAATAACAGAAGCTATGTAACTCTACCTACTTAGGAGATACACACATAAAAATTATTTTTAAATGGGAGACACATAAACTCTGGTTACACAGAGAAGCCTTAAGGCACACAACATTGTGAGCAATAAAAAATTAATGATTCATCCCTATTACTATAAACTCATTAAGTATTATTTTTAATGTGTTTTATTGATTATAGTGTTACATTTGTTCCAATTTCCCTTCCCTCTGCTCCCCTCCACCTGGTGGTCCCCCTCCCTCCCCTTGTCCCCCACTTTTAGTCCATGACCATTGGTTGTACATATAGTTCTTCTCAACCTCTCTCTGTCTATTCCATTCCCTCCTACGATGTTTCTTAATTCCTATACCATCTCCCTCCCTCTCCCCATTCCCCCTCCCTGTTGACCTCCCCCCAATATGTTCCCCGTACCTATAGTTCTTTTTCCACTCTCGTTGCCTGTTTAGTTTGCCTTTGTTTCAATTCCCTAGCTTCTGTTGTTGTTTCTGGTGATGCAGTTTTCATTTTAATGTTCATAGTTTTGATCCTCCTTTTTCTAAACCAGTCCCTTTAACATCTCATATAACAGTGGTTTGGATCTAATGAACTCTTTCAGTTTTATTTTGTCCTGGAAACACTTTCTCTGTCCTTCTATTCTGAATGACAGCTTCGCTGGATAGAGTATTCGTGGTTGTAGGTTTTGGATTTTCATTGCTTTGAATATTTCTTGCCAGTCCATTCTGGCCTGCAGGGTCTCCCTTGAGAAGTCAGCTGATAGTCTAATTGGGACCCCTTTGTACATGATTCTTTTCTTCTCTTGCTGCTTTTAAGATTCTCTCTTTATCTTTAACTTTTGACATTTTGACTATAATGTGTCTTGGAGTGGTTCTCCCTGGGTCCAGTTGTTTTGGAACCCTCTGTTCTTCCTGGACCTGTAAGTCTATTTCCTTCCCCAAGTTTGGGAAGTTCTGCTTTATAATATTTTCACATAATTTTTCAATTTCTAGTTCATCTTCTTCGCCTTCTGGCAAACCAATGATTCTTATGTTGGGCCTTTTATAGCTGTCCCAGAGGTTTCTGATCCTCTCATCCTTGCTTCCCATTTTTTCTCTCTGCACTGGTTGACTGTTCGTTCCTTCTCTATGTTCTGGTTTGTTGATTTGAACCCTGAATTTTATTTCCTCACCATCTGTCTCATATGAGGTTTTGTTCCTTTCAGTATGGGTGTTTTTCAATTCTTTCTCATCTTTTTCCAGATCTCTTGTTAATTCTGTAAGCCACCTGATAACAATGGCCCTGAACTGAGCCTCTGACAGGTTTCTTTTTTGTTCATCTGTCAGGTTCTTCATCTGTTGCCTGGTGAGCTGCGCCACCGGGATTTCTATAGTTGTCTGCCTCATTTTGACAGATGCGTTTTGTTTTCTTGGGCCGGCTATAGGGGGCAGTGCCTGTGTACTCGTCACAACCCAGCAACCGGCGCAGATCTGCAACCTTTCTCGCTGCGCTGTAGCCCTTTGTCGTCACTGCCCAGCAACCAGTGGCTACCCGCAACCTATTTCTCAGCGCTGTGGTGCTTTGTGTGGGGGCGGGGGTCCAAGATGGATTCCCGCAGTTATTCCGCTAGGAGACCGGGATCTGTCCTCCCGCCCTCTGGGCCCCACCGTTTGAGGTGATGTGGTGGCTGCTTTTCCCAGCGTTGGGGTCGCAAGCTGCCGGGGTTTGACTGCAGCTGAGATTGCTCTCCCTGCCGCTGTCCCTGGTGCGACCGCAAACAGCACCACCCCCTTTCGCTCTTCTTACCTGCCCAAAGGGCGCCGCTGGTTTATAACTTTGTACGTTGGGCTTCCGTGTAGTTTTATTTTCTGGAATTTCTAGTTATCTTTTGTTTTGAAGTAGTTGTATTCCTCTCTAGTTGTAGAGGGAGACCGAGCGTGTCCGTCTAAGCCTCCATCTTGGCCGGAAGTCCTCATTAAGTATTTATGAGATACACAAAGTGTTAAAAACAAGTCATATAAATTGGTTTAAAATTTACAAAATTTGTGTATAGGTTTGGTCATTATTCTTTTTTTAAATTCTTCACATTTTTAAGATGCACACTATAGTTAAATAATTCTGGTTCCTTTTTGACCATTTGCATCATATTTCAGAGGGATATTCATTATTCTCTTTTAAAAAGTACTTATTTTACATTTACTGGCCAATTATGTGATAACACTGCTCCATATCAATATAGGAAGAGAAAAAGAAAGAGGTGGGAGAAGCATTTATAATTTTTCACCATTTAAGTTACTTTTTTTTAAGCACTCATTAAACCTAACTATATGAAATGGAGAAATTTTAATTAAATGAAGAGAGCAGAGATCATCCTTCATGATATTCCTCAGGCAAATCCAGGCATAGATAAGACAAAGGAGGACCAAAAGAGTGCCATGGTGGAATTTTGCCTCATTTCTCCACTTTGCTTTTCTGGATTCTAGGAGCAGTAGATTCTAATATTTGCCAATGAGCCAGGAGAAAGAGCTAAGAAACTCATGAGAGTCAATTGATTTATTAATGTGACACCCTCATTTTTAGAATCAGGCTTAAAAAGTTTTGAAAAGTGGGCTTAAAGGAGCTTTCTTATTTTTAAATTATTATTATTATTTTGTTTTTAATTATTATTGTTTCCCCCTCTTTTTGTTAGGGGATACACAATTCTAAAAGCATTGTTTGTGGTCTCAGACCTTCCACAAATATTAGGGAAGAGGGGTGTGGAAGGGACTAGTAAGCCAGGTATCAGAAATGTACTCTTTGACATTTATTAAACTATTTATACCTACTGCTGTTCCTGACAATTACCAATTGTCTGTGATTATAACTTTTGTTATTATTGCCCATAATATATGTGAACTTTCTCTAAACTGTACTATTACTAGTAAATGTAAATCTTGAGAGTTACAAACTAAATTTTAGGAAATTATCAGAAATGAATCATATTAATAATTACTTCAAGCCAGAACTGAAATTTGGTGGGCTGCAGGTCAAGTCCAACCCATCATGTTTTGTTCGAACAGAAGAATGCTTTGTTTTGGTTTTACTTCTAACTGAATTTAAAGTTCTTTAGAAAGGTCATGCACTGATTAATTCCCCATTTTTTCCCAGCACTCCCTATTGTTTTTAGCCTGCTGCCTTCTCAAATGTGGCTACATCACCTACCTGACCCTAAAGCATCCAAGTGTGCAACCCCTGAATTAAAGTTTATTTAATCAATACAAGAAAATTATAACTTGAAGAAATAGTCAAGTTCTTTACAGTTTCTAAAATGCTTTTTCTTATGATTCATCACAGGAGGTACTGAAGAAAGAGATTGACAGACTAGAAGCACTCTTTCAGAATATAAATACCTGTCACCTTCCTCTGAACCCTGCCCTCTGTATAAAGGGGATTGATCGTGATGTAAGTCAATTTATTCAGTCGATAAATTGAGTATTTTTGTTCCGTATTGTTTAGGTCACTGAATTTTTTTGAGATGGCAAAAACAATTTATAAAATCTTATTGCATTGTTTAAAGAAAACATTCATTCAAACCATGTGCTCTGTTTGATGTGCTGTGACCAGCTGGGATTACATTACCCTCATCAGATGATTTGTTGGTTTAAAAACAAACTATACAAAGTTCAGTGAAAAAAATAAAGATACTTCTCACTGAATGATTTCACAATTTATTTAAAATGGTTAATTTGGTGACATCAAGCAGGCTGAGTTTAATTTCATGCTTACTTAGATTATGTGCATACTCATGTCTAGTACACTGATATATCATTAGCTACAACATCTCCATTTTGATTCAATTTAAAATCCGCTGATGCTCATGTGTCAGTGTGCCATATAATACGTTTTGTGATTTTACTAATGCCTAGAAAGTCCTTCCTGGTGCTGTCACATTCATAAATCCCTTCCCTTCCTAAGCCTCTGTCAGCCACCCTTCTTTGACTTAGAGTCACCCTTTCACCTCTGTTCTCCATGAGCCTGATTATTCTCCTTCTCAAAAGCCCAAGAGTGGGAGCCAGTAATAGAGAGAATGACTGATAAGTGAAATTTAGAAGTGAAGAGGTTAAACTCATACATGCACAAAAAGAATGTTACTTAACTAAAGTTATAAGACAATCAAGAACACAAATCCAATAATTAGGAGAAAAATTAGACCATTATTAGTAAGGATATAAAAACTTTTGCTAAAAACTTAATACTATCATCTTCATAACTCTGCAGCTACAAAGACCCTACAAACTTTCCTAATATGCTGCATAAACATATTTTGAAAAATAACAAAATAAGGCATCAATTTCATAAATTGAGATATGTATGTCTATTTGGACTAAAATCCGAAACATCACTAATTTTTAAAGTTGTGTAATTTTTTAATTGTTAGCAGTGACTCTGATTAATGCTGAAGATATAACAGAAACTCAGCAGTTCAAAGACACAGTATCTTTAAGTAATAAGAACAACATGGATCATTGAGTCCAGATGGTTTTTTTGTTTCTGCCTTCTTGGTTTGGTGTTGTTGGTTAAGTAGACAACTTTTTTCAATTAAAATTACATAAGAGTTCTGGATTGTGCATTTGGGAATGTGGGGTGCTAGCCTTAATGATTGGCTGCTGTGCATATCGAGGTGAGCTGGTCAGACTTGGGGTCACCGCCCAGGAGTCACCATCTTAGTGTTGTGATTGGTGCCACACTCCCTTGCAGCAACCTGTCACCATTGGCACTTTTCCTGAGACTGGGAAGTGCCCCAAGTTAAGCCCCTTTTGTGCCCCATTGTCTCTGACCAGCTGTTTCTAGTACAAGGCTGCTGCACCTTTCATTCAACAATAAATGGGGCAGATATGGCGGGTGATGCCCTCACCTATAGAACATTTTAGTATGTGCTCTGGTCCTGCTGAACAGCAAGGTGTCTGAAGGGACATACATCACATCTGAAAATGCAATAAATGTGGCAAAGTTAACAACCAGAGTCCACACCTGGTTGGTCATCAGAGGACCCATACTGAAAAGAGCCTCTGTGAGTATAATGAGTATGGTAAGACCTTCAGACAGACGTATATATAGTCAGCCAATGGTTCATCTGAAAATCCACTGAGAGAATAAGGCATATGAATGCAGAGATTATGGGGAAAATTGTCATCCCTGCTCCCATCTCATTAAATACTAGAGACTCCATAATTCGGAGAAACCTCCTAAATATGATGAATGTACAAAAGCCTTCCCTCCATGTTCCCTACCCACTGGCTATCAGGTAGCCTTCGTTAGGGAGAAACCTTCTGAATGTCATGAGTGTGTGAGAACTTCACTCAGAGTAGAACCCTTTTCCAGCGTCAGGCACTTCACAAGTGAGAAACTTTAAAATGGAAATGAGTGTGGGAAAGTTTTATGTTCCAATGGAAACCTTCTCAACCATCAGAGAAAGCATACTGGGAAGAAGCTTATGAGTTTAATTAACATAATAAGGCCTTCAGTGAGAATAAATGTCTTATTTGGCATGAGAGCCTCCACTCTGGGGAACAAGCACAGAAATGTAGGCAGTGCAGAAAAGCCTTTCATCAGAACTCTCACGTTGTTGACTAGGAGCAAAATCACAGTGAGAAAAGCCTCTTGAATGCAGCCTGGCAAGACATTCAGTCTGGGTAAATGTCTTCTTTTATGTCACAGACCTCACTCAAGCAAAGAGCCCTATAAATGTGGAAGATATGCACTCAAGACTCACACTCCATTGTATAGAAGAGAACTCACACTGGTGAGAAATCCTATGAATGTACAAGTAAGGGAAGATCTTTGGTTACAGCACCAATTCATTAGTGAAGTTCACAGTTTATCAAACGTCAGATAGTTCACACTGGAAAGAAGCTCTATAAGTGTAGTGAATGTAGGAAAGCTTACAGTCAGCATTGTATTTTCATGACCACCAGTGAACTACGCTGGGGAAAAGCACGCACGCTTGGCTCAGTCCGTTTCTTCAAGAATGTCTCTACGAGGTGGAGAGCAAAGGTCTTAAGTTTGAGTTAAGCTTTCCTTGTAAGAATTCTCACCTTTGTCTCTTTTTAGAACCACTAATTACAGTGGACAATTTTCTATTTCCCTTAGGATCACTAAGAGATGGACCATGTGGGTGAATAGGAAAAACTTAATGCAATCTTTCTCCACTCCTGGGAAAATAAAAATCACACTTTTTTTTCTAATAGATTTCTTTTATTTCTAAAAATAATTATTTTAAATCTATTTTATTAATGTGTACGTCTTAAGAACCAAGGTCAAACCTTTCTCTCTTCTAGTTCTTCTATCTCACCATTTGTGTAAATTCATCTTCCAAGACTGATTAATTCTTTTCTATTTCTTGTTTTCAGCCCTCCTAATTTACTTTTAATTTCTACCCTAATTTCTCCTTGTTTGACTTTTTCTACCTAGAAAAACTTTTCTTTTACCTGCTTGCTAACTTATTATCTCTCACAATCTGCAAACCCCCGCTCATCACCAAAAGACTCTTCTTCTTCAAATGCTTCTTAATTCAACTGTGATAAATTGCCTTGTAAATTATTTTCAACTTAATGCATATGAGTATACATTCACACAAACCTTTTGTAAGCTCTTTGAGAGTGAGTATGGTGTCCCTTTCTGTTAGCATATAGATAATTATTTGTGTATACTAGTTGTTGAATATATAATATTTTTGACCTGACTCAAAAATATACTGCACGTGAAAACCAAAATATAAAACAACAAAACAAAATAGCTCTGAGTGATGTAGTTGAGGCAAGGGGCTAAGCCTCGTCTTCAGCTTCCCTTTTGCCTTGGGGGTCTCTTTGCCAGACTTGGGATTCTTCGAAGAGACCCCCAAGAATCTAATACATAATATATAAAATCCACTGGTCTAGGCTCATTTCTGGCCTAATAAAGACTTCCTAATTCAATATCATGACAGAAGGCCTTATGTTCCCTGATTGACTTAGTCTTGTAACAAGAATTCATTATTCACCAAACAACCTCACCCATTTATTATAAAACTCAAACTGATTCAGTAAGCAAGGGTGTCTGTTTGCTACAGGATTAGGTGAGATTTATGTTGATAGTTTAAGTTAGATCCTTTTCTCTCAGCTTCTACTGATTTAAGGCATCTCAGAAATAATGATATTCAAACTGATCCTTCAACATATATTGATATAATATATTAATTAAGTTGATAAATTAAAAGTATCAAGTTCTTTTGCTTTTCTAGTATTGATTGCACTCTTCATGTCGACACGAACTGACTAATAGCCTAAAGACACATAGCCTTTTAACACTCAAACAATTATAAAAACATAAAATGAAAATAAGCAATAAGAAAAGTATAATGGAAAGTTCAATATTGTAAAGCCGTAAATGGAAACTCAAAGTATAATAAAAAAATGAAAAGAGAAAAATATATGTTGTACTCATTTTTGCACAGGTAAGAAAATATTCATTAATAAAAGGGGAAAAATGGATGTGTTAATTTTTTGAACTACCTAATTAGTGTCAGGTTCATATATCTATTTCAAAAATGTATAAGATAAGAGTTATTATTCCCATTTGACAGTCCAAATTTGAACTCATTTAAGGCTTTCTTAACTCATATCTATATCCATGTTTCCTTAGTATGATGCAGAGAAGAAATAATTAAAATAAAATAAAAATTTTAAATAGCAATTTTATCTTCTAGATTTTAACAAACTAGCATGAGTGCAATACCTACATATTACTTAGTTTAATTTAAATCCTCAACATAACACCACTGTTCAAAATGTAATTGAAAACTTATGACCTGCCAAAAGTCTGACTGTGCAGTTTCCAAGTAAAGGCTTTGGTTGGTAAGACTAAAGTTGTTGTTTTGTTTTTTTTAATAAATAACTTTCTTTGTTCCAAAATGTGAAAATTATTCATATGTGTTATATTTGCTCAAAGAACAAATTCTGCAAGGGGCCACGATTTCCTGGAAAGTGTTCTTTTTGCTTTATTTTGCTCACCATTTTTCTTTTCTCCTCTTATAGGCATGTTCATATTTCACATCTAATGCTTTGCCATTGAAGATTACTTTCATCAATGCTTATCCAATGGGCAAAAATATCAGCATCATTTTTAAGGTACAGTAATTCCTAAAGCATCAAATTGATTACATTGGTAGAAATGTTTGATTTATTACTCACAAAAAAATTACTGTAGCTATTTTCCTCTGGCAACAACACAGAAGATTCTAGTTATTTTTTATTTTGCATTTTTAAAGAATTATAGTACATGCCAAAATATAATGGACAATAAATCAAATGGTATTGGCTTAAAGCCAGTGAACCTTCAGTGCAAAACTTGAGAATGTGTTTCAACAAACAAAACTATACAATCACTTTTAAGTAGCACAGAAAACAGAATGTGTGGTGAGCCCCTGGAGGGAGAGCTTTCTTTTGACCTCAATAGTAAATTAAAATCAAATTACCTGTTACTGAAATAAAAATTAATTTAACATAAAATTCTTATCTGCAAGCACTTGCCTATTTTAGCAAGTGAGACTGCTTTCTTTTTAAAAATAAAACATACATATGAGCCATATCAGTCTTCATCATGAGTCCCATGGGAAAACAGAGTATAATGTTATACACAGGTAGGAAAAAGAGACTAAAGAAGAATCTGTAAAAAAGTAAAAATAAAAATAAAGAAAAGAAAGGGTTTGCAGGTCATCTGGTTATTTTAATTAATTATTCAGTCAAACCAGACAACAAGGTCCCAGAGTGATATCTTTGGCAGATTTGACTATTTTTGAGAATAATGTAACCTCAAGCAATAACGGTCCAATGACGCTGCTATTTGCTGAAGAAAACAAACAACGTGGAATCTTACCTTGGCATAATTTTATGCATGTAATTTAAAAAGCATTTAAAAAAATTATTGTATTTTTTTTCATTACCATTTAGTCCCCTCATACCCCTTCCCACCTGCAATCATCCCACTGTTGTCCCCATCCGTGAGTCCTTTTTCCTTTTTGCTCAATCCCTCCACCCCCTGACCTCCCTGCTCCCTTAGCTGTCATCCTGCTCTCCACTATGAGTCTGTCTCTATTTTCCTTGTTAGTTCAGTTTGTTCATTAGATTCCACATATGAATGAAATATGGTATTTTTCTTTCTCTTACTGGCTTATTTCACTTAGCACAATGTTCTCCAGGTCCATCCATACTGTTGCAAAGGGTAAAACCTTCTTTTTTATGGCTGAGTAGTATTCTATTGTGTAAATATCCCATAATTGTTTTATCCACTCATCTACTCATGGACTCTTAGGCTGCTTCTATATTTTGGTGATCGTAAATGACGCTGCAATGGAATAGAGGTGCTTATGTTCTTTCAAGTTAGTGTCTTGAGTTCAAAACAAGAAAGCATTTTCAAAACAAAAATCCTTATTTAGTTTAAAAACATAGAACTATTCTCTTCTTTTGGACATATTTCATTTTATTCACCAACTAGAAAATCTCCCCTTTATTATTTCTTATTTTTATCAAAGACCATTTATTCTGAAAACTTTTCAGCTGTCATCATATACAAGAAGTCTATGATTCAAAGTCTGATGAATCATATGTGTGCTATTTATCCTCACAGTCAAGATGTGCTTGGTATTCTAAGTGTAGATCAGTGAATAAATCTATGGCATACAAAATAACATTTCACTTAATTCTCTGTTGGTTGAGTTTGAAATTTGGATAAACATTCATTCAGCATCTCTTAACTAGAGTTTGAGTCTAAGACATTGCACATGGATACTAAATTAAAAGATTATTATCAGGGGACAACATTCCAAGCAGCTTCTAATATGATGGCTGAAGCTTCTGGAATCACTTAAAGGAAAGTTGTTATTTTCTTTGATCTTCTCTCAGAAACACAAGGTACCATTGGTGTTCATAAAACAATTGAAACCACTGAAAGTCAGGCTGAACATTTTTTCAAGGAAAGAAATGACATATATCTTGTATGAAAAGTTTAAATGGAATTCAAAGAGAAACCCAGAGTCTATAATTTTGTTTTTAACAGGCCGGAGATGATCTTCGTCAGGATATGCTTGTTCTGCAGATTGTTCAAATGATGGACAATATTTGGCTGCAGGAGGGCCTGGATATGCAAATGATCATTTATAGATGTCTGTCCACAGGAAAAGGCCAAGGTCGGTATAGATTAGATAATGAGTTGATGTACATTATTAATCTTATACACTCACTGGTAAAATGCAACTAAGTTTTCCACAGCACTCGGTTTAGACTATAAATTTTTAAATCCAAAGATCTATGCATAGTCATTCTTCCTTTGAAAAATTATTTTCAAAAACAGTAATCCCCAAAATAATTTACATAAAGCATAATGTCCTTTTAGGTATTCACTGGAAACTTGACAACCCAAATGTTAAATGTGATACTCTTTTATGTGTCTTTAAAAGTGAGTTAATTAGTAACTAACTTCTATTTTTTCTTTTTTCAAGATAATAATAGAAAAGCCAACTCATTCAGAAAAAATACAATTGTTGCCTTTTGCCAAAAAATTTTCAAAGTTGCAAAAGCTTAAAAGAGTTCTAAAAATTCTAAGTACATTATAAAACTGCACTTAATTTCTAAAAGACTTTTAAGTAAAATATTAATAATATCAATAGTCATAAGTGACTATACATTTGAACTATGAATTTACTTCAGCATCTCTTTTCCTTTATAAAACCGAAGACATTGTTATGGAAATATAGTTACATTTATCCATATTACCAATGAAAATAATGTCAGCGTCTACTCAAATTACAACCAAAACATGAGAAGTAAAAGTTGTATTTAATTACAATCATGCTAAATTAAAGATATTATTAAAAGGTTTCTTATAAGTGGCCATTGCCACTTAGAATTTTATTAAAGTAGTTGCTATAACTTATAGCAGATACTTCTGCATAAACAAAAAGATTTTTAAAAATCATAGAACTAGAAAAGGGACCTAGAACCATGTAGCCCTTTTTTCCTCTTCTTTCAGGCAAAGGGGCAATTTAAACCCATCATTACAAAAGGAAACCTGCCCCTCCAGTTCCTGACATCCTCTGGTAGGCTCAGTATCCCAGCCAATTGGGATTTGAGATCTTAGGAGCTCAGCATGGAAGCACCTCCTAGTTAGCTTAACTTGCCACTTGAACTTCAGTATGACTCCATTGTTATACTACTCAATTATTTTGATTCCTATAATAGTGCTTTTGCTTCCATGCCCCATGTCGCATGCCTGAACCCTTTCTAAAGCTGTAGTTCCTAAAAGTCTTTTATCATTGCTACTCTGAAACTGTTATACCTTGAGTTTTACTCTCCTTTTTCTCATGTGACCTAATTCTTTCATAGCCTCATATGTTGAAAGTGTAAGAATAAAACTAGATGAGCCAAGCTGAGCTTTATGATGTCACATGGATCACCTTTTCTTCAGAAATTGAATACATACATCACTGACCTCAGTGGAATTCTTCAGTTCCATCTACCTACTTCTCAGTTTATAATGATAGAAAGTAACTGAGGCTATATCTTTTGAAGTTAATAAAATGATTCAGTAAAACATGACTGTAGACTTGCCCAAAGTTGCAGATGTCATAAATCAACCAAGTTTTTCTTCCCCCATCTACCAATAATCTCCTGTAGTTGTAAAATTTCAGATGGCATTGTACTAGCAAATTATTTCTTCAAGAAAAATAGAGATCATTAAAGCAAATGTCATTTTTAGGTTGCATTTTTAATCATGTTCCAAGGCTTCATTAATATATTACTGTTCTCAAACCATATCAGAGAGTGATGTAGAGAATACTAAAATATGCTAAACAGAGCTTTGGCCCTTCAGGAGAATATACTCCAGGCCAGAATTTTACATGACTTTATCAACATTATTGTTGATTATAATTCTCGTGACTAATTTGTATATAATGTCCTAGGAGCTTTGGAAGAAACAATCAAGATAAATAAAAATTCTTTATAATTTATTTTATTTCTGGCTCTCCAAATTTCATTGGCATAAAAATTACTTAGGGGAATTGGAGGAGTAGATATAACAAGGCCCCAACCAGGGTACTAAGCCAGGCTCTCCACTGCGGGTGGGGGTGGGTTGCTCAAGTCTCAGTGATTGAAAAAGCAGCTCTGATGTTTCTTATGCACCCCTTTCGGAAAGCCACTGCCTTTTATAACACAACCTTGAAAACTTTGTTCCTAAGAACCTTGCTATTTAAAGAATGACCCATGGACCAGTAGCATTGACATTACCTGGGGAATTTTTAGAAATACAGAATCTCAAGCCTCACCCCTTTCCTACTGAATCAGAACCTACATTTTCATAAAATTCCCAAGTGA